>NC_139714.1:24159160-24221975 GCF_964188405.1 Protomyctophum parallelum | reverse complement strand
CGCACACATTCTCACAACACGTTCACTTTTTATATGTCCCGCGTGTGTATGTGAAAACCTTCTTACGCAACCTTGTATTAAAATGTCTGCTCACAATTTATACATGAGGCCTCTAGAGTCTTAACTAATTCACTGCCCGAGTAAATAAAAAAGTAATTCACACCCTGCCAGCGATTTTTCTCTCTTACCATAAGGTGCCCTGTGGCACTGAGTGAGTTTTAAAGATGGAGTGCCGTGATTTGGTACTATTTCTGTTTTGTGTGTCTATGGAGTTACCATTACTCTAATAGACCACCAGGTGTGGTAAGAATTTTTAATATATTTTTGGTTTCTTCCTGGAAGCTGAAAGCCTTTGAGTCAAAAGGCCCAATTGAAAATATGGCATTTTTGTGACATCATAACCTCCAATTGCCATATACATTCTACGGCAATGGCGCGGAGCATGTTAAAACGCATTGAACACCAAGGACTTCTAACGTATTTATCATGAAATACCAGGAATACCTTTAACGTGTTTTTGAGCTTTTCCTTCATTCATAATCGTCTTGCTAATATCTACCATAAAGCAGGGCTCCCAGGCGATAGGCAACGCCCTCAGTTGTTCTCAAACATATTCATGTCAAGGACCCCCATCTGAAAACATGTTGTTCCAGGGACCCTCTCAGTATAGCAAAGATTTGAGTTAAAAACTCGCTCTGAAAGAACATAAATTCAAAGATTTTAGGCACATTTTCACGATTGTTCAAAGATATCAGATCTAGCGCTGTCTATGGTGGCGGTAAGCCGACAGCACCAGGGGTTTTAGTGATGGGCAATGAGTAGTCACGTAATTATCTCCACTACAATCGAGGGTTGATGTAACCCTGAATATACGTATACAAATGGACCATCATGGGTCCGGTTTTTGTCACTGCCTCGCCTTTGCTGCTAGTGCTTTATACTGTCCCATGGGGAGCTGCGACGACACTTTTCATGTTGCACTATTTTGCATGAGACAATAGCCATCCCTGATCCCACCTGCCAAGTGCACCAGCTGACACTCTCAATCTGGCCATGTAATTATGGCTGCCACTCTGATTGGTTGGGGCCTGGCCACACTTGGACGCTCCTCCAGGGTCCTGGAGCGGACAGCCTGCCAGGTGGGCAAGGCAACATGGCCATACAGCTCTCCCCTTCTCCCTCTCTCTCTCTCTCTCTCTCTCTCTCTCTCTCTCTCTCTCTCTCGGAGTGCTAACCTCCATGAAGGCGCCTGAAATGGATTCATGGTCTGCGTTAAACCATTTTGTGCGCAAACCCGTTTTGGTGTTAGCATTACGTTATGCTCACACCGAGTGGCGCTCTACGAGCTTGTAGGTCTGCTATTTTGAAAAATCGAAGAACGACTGACATAGAAACATATAGCTTCTGATCTCAGGTCAGAGTGGGTTAAACCCCAGCTGCGTGCTATTTTGCTCGGGCGTGGCACTTCACCCGCCTGTGTAGTTCCTTCTGGCTCCAAACTATGGAACGCACTTCCCGTTGCTGTCAGAACCGCAGGCTCACTCCCAATCCTCCGCCGCAGTCTGGAAACCCACCTCTTCAGACTCCATCTTAGCCCGTAGCACTTGCCCTAGCCTCGACGACCTGCTGCACTGACTCCTCACCCCATGCCAGGGCGTTGCTCTCTCCCCATCTGCTGAGACTCCCAGAGGGTCACTGACTCACTGACTCAGAGTCAGCATGTCTCTCTGCCAGCCGCTAATGGGCCGCATTGTGTGCTGTTTAGCATTGAGGAACTGGCTGTTTACACTGGCCTCTTTAGACACTTTGACCTGAGATCAGATTCTTAAAATGTCTTCTACATCCTGACGGTTTTCTGAAAAAGCTATGTTTCTATGTCAGTTGTTCTTTGATTTTTCAAAAATAGCAGACCTTCAAGATCGTAGCGCGCCACTCTGTGGCGCACTATGAGCTTGTAGATCTGCTATTTGGCAAGAACACATTGTGGAGCTTGCAGTGCATGACAACACATTGTGAGCTTGTAGATCTGCTATTTTCAATATTTGTTGTAATTTTGTAAAAATAGACCGGCAGAAGCTAAACGCATACTTCTAGTGCTGCCCAGGTTGCTAGGCAACCCCTTCATCCCTCCCGGCACAAGGCGCAATGCGTGCGCATCCAATAGGAATCCACTTACTGTGATTTATTTCCTGCCTGTTTTCTCTGAAAAATACTCTAATACTTTTTTATTGCATCACGGCCAACAATTACAGTTTTTTCTTTTTTCTTTTTCTATAATTTTTATCCCACGATTTTGCAACCCAGTTTTTTCACCCAGTGCCAATTATCTAATGTAATCCTGGGCGCTACACTTCCTCTGCCAACCTGGGGGGGCAGCGGACTGACCTCATGCCTCCTTCCATGCATGAGGAGTCCAAGCTGCTTTTCACCTGACAGGGGGGAATTTCCCCGGCCGGACGTAGCGCATGGAAGGAACACATTATTCCGAACAGTTCCTTTCCCTTCCATCAGGCGCCCCGGCTGGCCAGGGGGAGGTAGTTTAGAGACCTGGATTACTGCATGTTTTTGTGGGGGTACCTACCCTAGGGGACACGGGGAGAACATGCAAACTCCACACAGAAAGGCCCTTTCGCCAACCCCGCCTCGGGTTTGGGCACTGATGACGGAGGAACGCCCTTCTAGCTGTGAGGCGACAGCACTACCGACTGTGCCACCGTGCCCCGAGCATATTACAGTTTCTGGCGAAAGATAAACAACATTGCCAGCTGCTAAGACTACAATGTGCTTTCGGTTTCGTCTCTCTGAGACGTGTGACACACACGGAAGCGGGGCTCAATACAGCCGATATGAATCATGGCGCTGAAGTACCTAGACGGTACGTGTCACGAGGTGTGATGGACAGACGGCTATATGGTGGCTTAAATCATTTAGGCCTGATGTCGAAATTAAAAAAAATGTCTTTTAAATCCTGACAGTTTTCTGAAAAACCCATGAGGTGCTCAACATTTCATGTCAAGGACCCCAAAGATTATATGTAATTGGCCGCCGACCCCCATCTGAAAATATGTTGTTCCAGGGACAACATTCAGCTGAGCTGAGCCTAACGTCGTTTAAGTACTACTTAGAAATAAAACTAGTGTTAACTAATCATTACAAGTGGCTCTTATTTTGAAGAAGTCTGATAGAGGACGTCCATTTCGATTGTAAACGACCTAGCTGCCATGACAGTTTTTGAAAGTGAAAGGGAAAGTTGTTTTGATTCCGTTCAGAGCGCTAATCCCCCCCCCCCCCCAAGCTACATGTACAGGTGCTCCTCTGCGGACTATAGCCCAAAATAAAAATGTGCACGCCCTGGTTATACAATACTAGACCGGTGCCCAACTGTAGAGCACTCTGTGTCCCTTTTTTTGCCCATTATATGGAGTGTTGTGATGTCAGAATAGGCCAGCTCCATACAGGATATGGATCTTGCGGGCAGGGGCCCTGTCCAGAGCCCGGGGGGGGCAGAGGCCTTTTTTGGCGGTTTCCGTTCAGAGCGGGTCCGACCGACTCTACAACTTTGCGGTGTGGGACACAAAGTTGAAGTCGGTGGGTGGCGAACGGTTATCCAGTTACGTGGATTACAGACGTACACACATGTACAGTCAGAGACTTGGTGCATTTATAGATAGATATAAATATTATAGTCTAGAGAACGGATGGCCCCCACTTGTTGTGCGTGGGTGCGTGGGAGCGAGCGAGCGAGCGTGTCACTGTGTCCACACCTGCCCCCATGTCATGCCTGTAATGAAAGCCTTGAAAAACCACAGTGGGAGAAAGCAATGAAACTCACTCTATCTCGTTATTGCTTGACTGCCGTGGAGAGCATTTCAAGGACTTTTTTTTATTTTTTTAATCAAAACAATTTTCAATTTAGGCAGGAGCATCCTAACCTGACTCTGCCAGATGGGGGCGGTATTGAGTAACCATGTTCCAACAAATGTGTGTAGCAAGCTTCTTGGATCTGGCAGCGTCAGGTTAGGAGCATCCAGGCAGATTTGCATTTACATTAACGTGATTTACACGCGCACGATTGAGGTAAACAGTGTGAGCTCCTAGTCAACAACCTCCAGAGTAAAAAGGTCACATTATTAGAGTGCAAAGACGACTTAAAGCAGCAGGTGCCGCAATGTTTAGCCCCATTAGAGAGTGAGGGGAGAATAACCCGTCACTTCAGTAAATGTCAAGTTCCAACGATAAAGTCCTACGTGTCTGTGAGAAGAAGTGGCACGCGGTACAATTGTCTGGTCCGTTTTTTACACTGAGATAGTTTAATTATGATTATTATGTTGTATTTTTATTGTATTGCTGTGGACCATTTCAACAGTGTATGAGTCGACAAGTGACAAATAAACCCCTCTTGGTTCTTGAGACACACTAGCTTACCTACGTAGATAAACCTCTTGAAATTGTCTTTTTTATTACCCCCGAAATGCTCTAAAATGTCACCTTGTTTGAGTAGCGTTTCCTTCTTAAAGCGTCGCTGCCCTCTACTTTTAATGAGCATATCTGTCAAATGCCCGAAATGCATCAGAGCGCAGGTGGCAAACCATTCAGTTCTGTTTGTCTATTGTCACGCCAAGCAGGCTTCTCTGTCTGCCCGGACGGACATGTCCTTTTCAGAAATATGCAGACATAAATGCAGGGCTGCTGTATTAATTTGACATCCCTTGGAGAAAATATAAACCTGGCACGATCCATTTTTTTCTCGGGGAGGGAACAAAAACAAACTCGTTTGAAGTTTTTTTTCCACAGAAATTAATTATTTAAATAAAGTCCACATGAATATTCTCTCCTGGTCGCTCCTCCGGTATCCTCTCGGCAGACAAGTGAAGGGTAAATAATATGCCTGGCTAACTGAATACAAAAGCTTCACGCACCTTTTTCATCAGCTGAATGGAAGCTGCTAATTGCATGTGGAGAATCCGTTGCCACCCGTGTCATTCTCGCGCACGGCCGCGGCTGTGCACAGTTTGAATTGTTTCCAAATCAAAATCCTTTTTGCCGGGAATGTTGTACCCCCTTGACAGCCTTTCTCCATTAATGAGAAAGGCTCTTATAAATGCAATTTAAAACGGAAAGCAGTGAAAACCTGGATGACATTCCCACCTGTTCATTTTGGTGATGGACCTGCCGTGCCATTAAAGTCTCATTACGCGGAAATGAATGAGTCGGCCCTTGGAGTATAAGCTTCAGGGAGAATGCATTCCTGCAAAGGATGAATGAATGTCAGCAAAGTTTCTCCAGAATCACACTTTTATTGTTATTCTTGTAGCATTAGCGTACTTGTTAATTTAGCTGAACAGAGTGTGCGTGCGTGCGTGTGTGCGTCCCTCTCTCTCTCTCTCTCTCCCTCTCTCTCTCTCTCTCTCCCTCTCTCTCTCTCTCTCTCTCTGTCTCTCTCTCTCTGTCATGTAAGTAAGTGAGTAAATTTTATTTATATAGCACTTCTCACAGAGAAAACTCACAAAGTGCTTTACATGCAGGGAATAGAAAACAAAAACAATAACAAGCTGAATAAAAACAGAATAGTACAGAGCAGTAAACGGCCTCTAGATATACAATTTATCTCAAAGCAAACAGCAAAATAGCGATAGCCACATGGAGAAATCATGAAACATCTGGAAATGCCTGTGCAAATATAGTAGAGTTTTAAGCTTGTTCTTAAAAATGTCTACAGAAACTGCTGATCTCAGGGCCTGAGGAAGAGCGTTCCATACGTGCTTGCGTATGCGTGTGTGTGTGCGCGTGCACGTGTGTGTCTTATTGTTGTTGACATAGTGTCTGATGGGGACAGAGTGGCATTCTGTCGTCTGGGTTAGGGATCAGGCTTAGTAATGCGGGCGAGTCGGAATGGCGGCGTGTTGGAATAGAGGAATGCCGGCGTGTAACCGTGTCTGATGCAGTTATACAATATAATATGCCATCCAGACCAGTGCAGCAATGTATAAACATTCAAGAGTGTTACCAGATTGGTTTAGTTATGCATGTGATGTCTTTGCTAACATCACGAATACACCCGATTTGAGTTAGTTAGTTTTTGTTGACACTCACCAGTCACAAGGAGGTCCTGATTCTGGAGGTGTGACTTTGATTTGTCTTTGATTTGTACATGGACCGGGCAGGCATTTCAAGATCAACATTACCAACATTACTTTTAAAATCACAACAAACTTTAGGTTACAGATGTAGATTCTACATACTGATATTTGGAAGCCTGGGCCATGTATATAAACTGACCACGAGTGGCCTATATATAACGATCGCTATAGCAAAGCCAAACAAACTTGCCAAATCTTGCTCTGTTTCGGCCGTTCTAGGCAGCAGTTTTGTCTGTGTGGAGGATGTGTATCCGTCGGTGCCCATGAACTTTGTTTTCCTGTAAAATGTATTGTAAATTGTGAATTCAAGATAAATAATGTGTGTGTGCGTGTGTGTGTGCGCTCTCTACAGTTCTGAGGAGGAGCTGGCTGGAAGCGGCAGGAACAGACACGGTCGTCACGGCAAGGAGGCTGGAGGTGTGGACAGGAGGACTGAAGAGTTGGAGAAGGTATTTCTGCTGCAGTGTCCTCTGCATTCTCTCAGCAGGCCTGCCTTATCCCATTTTGGGGCCGGGAAACCCCTTTTGGTGTTAGCATTTATATGTTGTGCTTTAGCTATTGAAAAATAGCAGATCTACAAGCTCATAGCGCGCCACCGAGTGGCACGCTACGAGCTTGTAGGTCTGATATTTTTGAAACATCGAAGAACGACTGACATACCATATAGCTTTTTCAGAAAACTGTAGAAGACATTTTTTAGAATGAGATACCCTCCCACACCCACAACGCTACTGTTGTCATTGTAGACCAGTGGTTTTCAACCCTTTTTCATATCGAGGGCCCCATTATTTATTTGCGCATTTGAGCCACATATGGACCACCGTTTGATGAGATTTAGCCTCTCAGACCCATGCTGTGTTGATGTGGTTAGTACAACAGCTTATACAACAGGCAAACATTTATAGCGAATATAACATCTTCATTCTCTAATTGTGTAGACTTCTTGTAAATGAAGTAATGCCGATGTTTAACAATAATTTAACTCTTGAGGGCATAAAATGGACCAAATGGACCTGTGGAGGTCCTATTGGTTTCATATTACGCTCTCACGAGTTAAATATCTAATAAGGGTCCATTTGGTTACTCACCATCATTTGCTGGGGACCACCTGGAACTCCCTCAAGGATCCCATGTTGTAGAGGATACATTAACCACTTTTAACCTGGCAATTGGGGGGGGGGGTATTGTGTTATACACAATATCTGTATACCTTTGTTATCCCACGGGGAAATTCAGTTTGATTGGGTAGACCCTAAAATTATGATCGTGGGGAATTATTTTGGGTACCGGTAGTTCTTATTCCAGTTGTGGTACTTCCGGCCTAATGACTACAAACCATTGACAACATTAGACGTTTTCAGATGGTGGTCTCCCGACCGGATAGGATACGACAGGAAGCACGCACATCTCCAGGAATTCTACAGGTGCTGGTAGGGATGTCCGCACACTGAATTGTAGCTCCCAGGAAAATTCTTTATTTGATTACCGGATCACATAGCAATTTAGTAACACAGACCAGGCTTTCCTCCGAGGCGGAAAGCCTGGTGCGAGGTTAGTTGAAGACTAGTCATTTGGATTCTTGTGCCATGGGCCGGCAGCAATACACCACTACAAGGACTTTGGCATGTGTGTGTATAGCATTCCTGTGCATAGTGTTTGAGGATGGCTCTGAAAAAGTTGAGATTGAAATGCAGTGTGTCACTAAATGATAACTGGTTGCTCTGAAAGGTTTCTGCTTTACATTTGCCAGCGTAAAGCACCTAGCCAGTGTCTAGTCATGCCCCCAGCCCCAAGAGGGCTTTGATTTCAGAACGTTTCACCTTTTTTCCATCCGTTATCAGTTTGCAGGTCTGCCACTCAGAATTGTGCTAATTATTCCTTATGATGTTATTGATTATAGTCACAGTAAATTGCATATTACTGACTGTCGGGTGGAAACTTCGTATTGTCACAGACTAACTTTCTGTGGTGTGGAGGCGAGGAATGATGCCACGACAAGGGTTTTCAGTAGCAGAACGGCAGATACAGTAAAGACAGTCATACAGTGTACTTGTAGGCTACTTCCAAACAGACAATATAACAGGACTCGGCGATAATACAGCAGCATGTACAGGTAAACTCACACTATTACTACTGTCTCTTTGGTGGGTGAGTCAGTCTGTGGTGGTCGGGCGGAGACGGAGGATTATTCACTCGGTACGTCTACGCTCATTGAACACCGGAACATAACTGCCTTAACGCCATTTTGGGCGGGAACCCCTTTTGGTGTTAGCATTATGTTATGCTTTAGCTATTGAAAAATAGCAGATCTACAAGCTCATAGCGCGCCACCGAGTGGCGCGCTACGAGCTTGTATAGGTTTGCTATTTTTGAAGAATCGTGAAAAGTGACATGAAAGTGTTTGAGAACGACTGACATAGAAAAACAGCTTTTTCAAGAAAACAGACATGGAAGACATTTGCAGAATCGTTCCCAGGTCAAAATGGGTTAAACCAGGCGGGCTGAACAGAACACCCAGAACTCTCTGAGGCTGAGAGCCAATAGCAACAGATTAACGTCTAGTAAAAACACACATCATAGGCTGTGGGCAATGTCGTAGCAGGGCAATAGAATGACTTGTTGTTCCCGCGTTAAAATATGTCCAAAACTGTTACTTTCAAATTCAAAGATCTACAAGCTCACTTGTAGTGACAAAGTTATTGCTATACTTTTGTGTGACAGAACTTCAGAAAGACATTACATTTCTGAAAAAAAAGTTTAAATATGGAGATACAATTTACAACAGTGGAATTTGTATATAATACAACTATGTGTATACACTATACTGTATAGTGTCTACAAAATTTCTATCTAATTTACATACGTTTAGCCTTTGCATACACCTGTAAGGTCATCGAGGCTAGATAATAGATTTCTGCCAGAAATCTTCAATCATAATAAAGTAGTAATGTGTATCAAGACTGCCTGGTGGTTTATTTTATTTTTTGTATCTAGCTGCCACTTTTTACTGGTAAGCCAAACATGTATGTCCCCGGGGTGAAGCCACTGTTTGTTTTCAAAGTGTGCATCTGATGAATTTGGAATTGCAATTCCTTTGAGTGCCTTCTTGAAGCCGCACCTCTGCGTGGTTCTTCCTGGAGAGATGACCTTTACAGTGGAGATGTCTCGCCCCTTCCAACAGCACTCTTAATGACACACTCCATTCTTCACTGCTTTCATGGCTCAACTCCAGTACACTCACATTCAAATGTCACATGGGATGAAAAAAAAAAGAAAATGAAGATCAGAAAGAAACCATTTCTGTTTCCCTGCCACACAGACAACATGCTACACAATGCTGCATTTATGTTTGTTTTTTTGTCAGGTAAACTAACCCTAACGAACACCAAACGACTCGCCCCTTTACCAACTCGCCCCCGCGAAATGTTTTAATGTAGTTAACAGTTAATTTAGTATTTCCCTCCCTAGTCTCTGAAATCTGAAATGATCTTGTATACAGGTTTATTTGATTGTATAGCAGTCGATCTCTATACTCAGTAAAATTAAGAAAGAATAACATGACACAGAGGCGGTGACTGCTTAATTAAGTTAATTTAGGACCTTCTAGCAGTTAATTTTGTTTTATTAAACACATTTCTTCCATGATGTAGCACATGTTTTGTAATGGCATCATCATGCAATTACGCCCATGGATATACAGAGTGAACTTACGGTAACACTGATAAATGAATATGATAATACCTTTTATATAATCACCAACATGAATTATGTTTGTAATACTTACAGCTAGGTAGAGTAGTGGGGCAAGATGGAAAAGAGCCGACCGTACGTACCTGTTGCCACCCTAACAACAGTCCGGCTTATTCTGAGCAGCCACGGTAGTCTAATAAACTAAAAATCAAGTGTCACTTCAAGTCAAGAGCACCGTAGACACCCGGAGGCTGACCCAACGGACCCGTGTCCGTTTAATCCCCCCTCATCCCACTTTGCAGGACATCGATGACATCGACGAGAACGAGCTGCTCAAATAGGACAACAAGATTCTGCTAAAGGGTGGTGGGCTGATTGAGTATCGGTTAGCTATATATACCAGTGGTTTTCAACCGGTGGTCCGGGGATCGCCGGTGCTCCAGGTGGTTCCCAGTTAAATTGGTAAAAGTTGGTAACCAAAATGTACCCTTATAGATCTTTAACTTGGTAACTAACTTACTTTTTTTGCAAGAGCATTTCCTTGCACTCAGATGCTTTCTATGAGCTAATCCACTTTTAATAATGTAGCCTGAAGCCAAACGCTAATGGAGCAACATTCACAGCCGGAGTGTGACGGAACAGCTGGCTGTTACATCAACTCACAGTCGACTGACGCTTTGTGTCAAAGCTAAGATGTTCACGTGTAAAATATTTGCTTTTCTTTTTTTTTTAAACCTTCATTTTAGACACTAATGCGCGAGAGAGGAGAATCGGGCACATTATTTACAGATTATAACGTGATAATGTGCAGGGTTTAATTCACTGCCACAAAACATCCCTGTGGGATACAGCGTGGCTGTAATTTAAGTATAGAATAAACAATCTCTTCAACAATGTGACCGTTTCTGAGTTAACCTCGTTCAAAGTGTGCACCTGATGAATTTGGAATTGTGTTTTCTGTGTGTGTGTGTGTCTGTGTGTGCGTGCGTGCGCCAGGAGCTGGCCAGAGAGCGCCAAGAGAATGCCAGGCTTCTGAAAGCTCACGAGGACAAAGATGACCTAATTGAGAAACTGAAGGAGGAAATTGACTTGCTGAACAGAGTGAGTAGTGGTGCTTTCACTTGGGTTTTTTTAGCACTAAGATTTACTTTTATTCCATTGTAATGTCGGTGCTACTCTATGTTGTTCCTATGCCTCACATTATTTCATTGTTTAACATCAGTCATGCTGATATAGTTATTGTTAAGTAATCTCTGAAGACATATTCCGCAGCTGAACCGAATGTATCGTTAGTAGAAACACGCACCAGGCAGAGGAGGGATGAAGGGCTTAAATGTGATTTGGTGTGGAGCTACGTTCCAATGCACGGCGTGCCCTGAGAGCTGTGTAATAATTATTGCCATTCTGACAAGTAAAAAAGAGAACTTGATATTGTAGTATTATCTTATACCGTTGCTCCACATTCATACAGACATTAGAGTGCCACGCTACGAGCTTGTAGAACTGCTATTTTTTTAATTGTGAAAATGTGGCACAAATCTTTGAATATATATATATATTCTTTCAGAGCGTTTTTAACTCAAATCTTTGCTTCTTGGGGGAGTCCCTGGAACTATATATTTTCAGATGGGGGGTCCGCAGCCAAATACAGATAATTCCAGGGGGTTCTTGACATGGAAAAGGTTGAGAACCACTGAATAGAAACATGAGGTTTTTCAGAAAACTGACAGGATTTAGAAGGCATTGAGCAGCCTCCACTGGAGCAGTTTGCCTGGCTTTATAGCCAGACTGATAACGTGGATTTCACTCACGCTTCCTTCCCGTATCAGTCTGGACTTTATCCCATAGGCAGCTTGAAAAGTGGGCGTGAGTAGTTGCCTTGACAGACGGACTCATCTAGTCTTATCAGTGTAACAGAGCTGTTCTTATCGTTTCTGTGGACATTTTTAAACTTGCGTTGAGGGTAGCCCTTGTTTTGAAAGCAGCATGTAGGTTACATCACAATGGACCAATCGGAGGCTGCTTTTCACTCTTGTACGGCACAGCATGTGAAACAGTCACTCTCTGCCTATGGGCTGAAGTCCAGACTCATAGCGGGGAGGAGGCATGAGTGAATCCACAAATTCCACAATATGTGTCTGGCAAAGCCAGGCTAGGGGTTCAGTTTCTTGCTCAAGGGCACTTCTGTGGTGTTGGGGGTCGGGTAAGTATAGTAGCCAATCACTTCCCTACCTAGCTTTTCTCTTTTACGGTCGGGGTAATCGAACCGGGGAACTTTTGGTTAGAAACTAACTGGCTCCTCTAGCCTTTAGGGTGGCCATGCACCGCTGCCTCCCAGATAATCAGCCTAACTGTAGTACAGCTGTCGCTGCCTCTGGGAAGAGCAGAGGAACCAACCAGCCTCAAACAAATTCCGCTTTTGAAGTTTTTCGTCCAAATCCAATTTGGACATTATGAGTTTGCTTGCCCTTTACCTTTGTATTAATATTGGTAGAATAATTAAACTCCTCATGTGTGACCTTCTGTCATGGAGCTAATGCATAGAAACAAGTTTTCTAAAGGTACCCTGACCTTGGCTATTGTGTTTCAAAAAGCCAATTACAATAACATAATTCTGGCATTCTCTCCCTATTCCTTTTAATATTATGCCTACCTAGACCCTTTTGTACTGTATCCCTGTGCGTTATTGAGTAGTAACACAAAAGTAATATAACTGGCACTGAAATGTATATTGTAATATATCTTTGTAAATTAAGTAAAGTAATTGTGTGATAAATTGTGAAAGTAACTGCCGTAACCCAACACAGTTCTTGTACTTTGTACTTTGTAATTCAGATTATTGGGAATATCGAAATTTCACAGTGGTCTGCAGATATTTGATCCTGCTGCCATATTATTTATTACTTGGGGCAAGCTGGCGTTCCCCACAAAAATGTCTACATTTTCCTGAACATTGAAAATTGCCAATGTTCAAGCTCACGACACAGCTCACACGGGTCATTCGCCACATGACCTTTAGTCACTATATAGGGCATGCATGGTCTCATGTTTGTCAAACATTTTTTTGATTGACACCTTTATTTCAGGGGAATCCAATTGAGACTAAGGTCTCTTTTTCAATGGCGCCCTGTATACAAAGAACAATTACAGCAATGATTGTACATACAGTACATGACAAACGCACAAAAAGATATGATACAAAAACACACATACACCAGAAAACAGAATCAGAATCTTAAAAACACATATAACAAAAAGCAGGTGCATACGCCTTCTTCTAGTGTGAGGTCAGTTAAAAATATTTTAAAAATATCATATGAAACGAGGACATCCAGCTTCAACTTGTTTTGACAGATATTCCATAGACGTGGAGCATGTACCCTGAAGACATGACATCTGATCACTTATATGATCAATGCATGCTGTGTCGAAGGCTTTCAAATGGGGTTGCAGCAGCAGTGTGCTCAGTGTCTCGCCAGGAGCGATGCAGATGTAAACGAAACCAGTAGCAGAGGTCATCTCTTCTGTTCTGTTCGGGGTTTTAGCCTCACAGATCTGGGCGACACCCCTCGCCAGTTGCAAATCGGGTTAAAGGTCAGGTATACTCGTGTTGCAGAGATGCCCTCTCACGTGGTGATTCACCACGTGAGAGGGCAGTCCCTGTACCTTTATGTCTGAGACTGTCAACAAGCAAACCCTCCTCATCTCACAACCACTGCCCTCTGCATTCATGGGTCATGGAGGATAGTGGTAGAAAGTCAAAAGAAAATGCTTTTTCCAGCATCTCAGAAGGAGAACTCGGCATGGGGGGGGAGGCTGACAGAACTGCACGCCTTTCATGTCTGAAATATTTTCCAGAAGTCGGATCACGGCCCTCATACCGATGAGGAGACACTCCAAATCAAAAAAGAGACATCCCACAAAGCCATCGATCGGTCCAGGTTATTGTATGTGTTTCTGCATGCCAGTGGAGTGTCTGTTTCAGTGGGCTTTTTTATTATTTGACTCGTTTTGTCACGTTCATATGACGGGCTCACAACGTGTCACAGTGCGACATCTCGTGAGCTTGGTAGATATGCCATTTTCAGCATGCAACCAAGCGTGAAATGACTTGTCTTTTAGTTCTACTGGATCTCTTCTCCACTAGTCTCTCCCTAACCTTTTAGTCTAGTTTTTATTTATTGATGACATTTTCAATATATTTATTTTTTAGTCTTAGTCATCATAGCTTACATTTTATTTAGTTTTGATTTACTTTTCGTCAGTGAAAAAAAGGTAGTCGACGAACATTTTTCGCCATAGTTTTAGTCGATGTAATCAACACTGTCGTTGACACCTTTGCTGCATAATTGTACTGATGTAATCAAAAAAGTAATTGTTATAATTTAGCTATTGAAAAATAGCAGATCTACAAGCTCATAGCGCGCCACCGAGTGGCGCGCTACGAGCTTGTAGGTCTGAAATATTTATTTCAGAAAACTGGAGGATTTAGAAGAACTTTTTAAAATGTTGAGGTCAGGCCTAAATGGGATAATGGCCAATATCTCGATCAGTCGATCCGCACACAATGTAGGCAATGTCACGGCGAGGTCAGGAGAGGCCTGATGGCATCGCATGGGCAGGACGCTGGTCAGTCATAACAAGAACAAGCCTTTATGTAAGAACAGTGGACGCGGTTCCCGATAGCATACAGAAATGTCCCTACAGTACGTACGAACGAGAGCCTCGCGGCCTGATGGGAAAGGCAGCCGATAACAAGCTGGTCCAGGCTGGCGTCTCCCCCAGCTCTCGGCAGAGCCAGATTGAATCCTGACTCGATGCAGAAGTTTATTTGGGAGTGAAAGCATAGATGAAGCTGATCTGTTGTTGGCCTCTGGAGTCTGGATATGCTTTTTGAAGAAAGTAAGGTTATGGAGCGGAGAGCAGTTATACTGACCGGTCAGGTGCATTACAAGCTATGGGTATACAGAACAGGGTTTTACTGTTTCTGACGATGGATATTGTGAAATTTTGTAAAACATTGCTAGTACTAGTGGCCGACATCATATAATATCCATTCAGTGAATCTTGTCGAGCCTGGAAACCAGACAAATCAGACAAATCTTATTCTGAGCAGCCAAGGTAGTCTAATCAAGTGTCACTCTAGGTCAAGAGCACCGTAGACACCCGGAGGCTCTCTCATTTGCATGCTAATTGAAGCTCTTAATGTTTAATTTGTTGCCATCAAATCAAGCCTGCGTGGTCAAATGGGACACCATGGCAGCAAGCAGCACTTTGATCCCAACTTTCACATGTTGCACTCTCACCCAACAAGGCCCTCAAAGATACAGAGGCAGGCTCTGCATCTTTGTTAATTTTAACGTGTGATCATGGTGCACACTCCATCTGACGAGGGCGGCCGTAGCTGAGTGTAGAGAGGCCATTTGGAAATGGTGTGGTTCCCGTTTCGCCAGGACTATGTCTACGTGTGTCCCTACGTGTGAGGCCCTTCTAGGGCCTGACCTAAGGTTTCTGAAAACCTTCAAATTCTGATGATTTTTTTTTTAAATAGTTATGTTGCTACAATAGCTGATGAGACACAGAGAGCGCGCCGGCATCAAGGGTAGAACAACGTATACGTTGCACCAGGCGTCAATGGGTTAAGGTGAGACTTAAAAACATTAATGGATGGGGAAGATCGAATGTGAAGGGGCAAGCTCTTCCAGAGCCTGGGAGCTGCAGCCACGAAAGAGCGTGCGCCCCCTAGTGCTCTTCTTGATTATTCGGCCCTCTAGCAGTACCTGGTTTTAGAAGCTCGGAGAGGTACTCGGGAGGGGGGGGGGGGGGGGGCAGCCCAATTAAACATTTAAAAGTAAATAAAAAGGACTTTAAAATCTATTCGAAAAGAAACCGGGAGCCAGTGAAGGGAGGCCAGCACAGGGGTTATTATGTTCTCTCTTTTTAGTACCAGAAAGTAAGCGAGCAGCAGCGTTCTGGACCAGTCAATCATTTTACGCTCTCAAGAGTCAGAAATCTATAAGGGTCCATTTGATTACCAACTCCGCCATCTAGCTGGGGTTGAGAAAACCACTGCCCTAGCAGCTCTCCCTGTGGGCTTATTATCATAGCCACCTAAGCAGTTATCTGCTGGGTGAACGTAGAAAAGTAATTCCCGGGGGGGTCAGTAGCGCTGTCGCCTCACAGCTAGAAGGTCCTGGGTGTCCTCGCTGTTGCTGCTGGGTGTGTGTTCTCTCCTCTGCGTCATCAGTGCCCATACCCTGGGTGTGGTTGACAAAAGGGCCTTTCTGTGTGGAGTTTGCATGTTCTCCCCGTGTCCCCTAGGGTAGGTACCCTCACAAAAAACATGCAGTAGTCCTGGTCTCTAAACTGCCTGATGGAGGGGAAAGGAACTGGTTGGAAACATGTTCCTTCCACACGCTACGTCCAACTGGGGAAACTCCCCCCTGTCAGGTGAAAAGAAGTAGCTTGGACTCGCATAGAAGGGCGGCATGTGGCTCAGGAGGTAGAGAAGGTCGGCCAATGATCCCTGGGTCGGCGGTTCGAATCCCGGCTCCTCCTGTCCACATGTGTCCTTGGGCAAGACACTGAACCCTACATTGCCTCTAACGAGTTGGTCGATGTTAGCTTGCCACCATTGGTGTGTGAATGTGGGACGTGAGGACGCTGGCGTCGACTGTTCGCCGCTTCACCTCCCAATGAATGAATGAATGAACCATTGTGCTATAAAAATGCAATTCATTATAGAAGGAAGCATGAGCTCCTTTGCTCTCCCCAGGTTGGCAGAGAGAGTCTAGCATCCAGCATTACATTCGATAATTGACACTGGGTGAAAACAAATGGGTTGCAAAATCATGGGATAAAGAAAAATTAAACGTTATTCCCAGTAAAACGGCCTACTCCCTTTTCCTTCCCCTGAACATGGACTCATCCGTCTCACTTTAATTCCCCTCTCCGTTTGGCTGCAGGACCTCGACGACATCGAGGATGAGAACGAGCAGCTGAAACAGGAGAACAAGACCCTGCTGAAGGTGGTGGGCCAGCTGACGAGGTAGAAGACCCAGGCCCAGGAGGACCAGATCCAACGAAGAAGCATCTCCGTCTCTCTCTCTCTCTCCCCCGAGTTAAACGCTGCGTCATCGAGTCCATGAGCATGGCTCGTACTTGTCTATTTGATTCTGTCTTCCTCTTTTCTGTTGCTTTTTTGGGGGGAAAGACTAAACTGTAAAGTAGGGGCGGCAGTCGGAGAGCCTCACACAGCCTTAAAGGACAACTTTGTTTTAGATTCTTATTAGAGGAAGTAAAAGGTGAGTGTTAATTTTCTTTCATTCGCTGCTTTCTTTCGTTTTAAAGATTTTACCTATTTTTGACAGGGGACGGGGGCGATTTCTTTATTATAATTTACTATAGTCCTAATAGACCCCAGGAAATTACATCTGGCCACAAAAGATTGCAGGTTGTATTGAATGTGAAGGAGGAGGCGACATGATTGAGCCTATGACACACATTATGGCATCCCCCTAGTAGTCAGACAGACTGAAAACAACTACTGTGGCCAGATTTTGAAACCGCTGTACAATTTTTGTAAAAAATAAAACATATTTAGCTACTTCGAATGCCCCCACCCCCTTTCAAAAATAGCAAAAACCGTTAAAACAAAAGAAAGCAGAGACAAAATAACACTCACCTTTTACTTTCTCTAATAACCTAAAACATGAACCTTGGTTGAGATAACAAAAGTTGTCCTTTAAACGCGTCATCCGGAGAGGATCCTTTTTCACTTGTTATGGACAGCAAGGAAACTGGTGGCCTAATAGATATTTTTTGGGGAAACAGGGGAGCTTTGGGACGGTATATTTAATGTAAATGTGTTGTATATAGGCCATTTAGATGTGTTAATTTTTAAGGTTAATAGTCAAAAAAGTTCAAAATAAATAAATAAGTACCGGTAAAATGAATGTATGATTTGCGTCAACAAAGCACATAAGGTCTTTTTAAGTTGAGAAAAAGCAACATCATCATCTGTCCTGTGGAGTCCACTATCAGTCCACTATTGTACACACATTACTCACCCGGGTCATTTTGAAATGACATCTCCATCTCTCCTGACGTCTGACATCTCTTTCGTCTTGGCCTTGTGCCTTGTGGGGCCTGTGTTGTGATAGTCGGTCCAAATTCAGCACAGCACAAAATACCTTCCAACGCATGTGGCACTTTTTTTATCTTCTAATAACCAGTTTAGATCAGAGTAATTTCCTTGAAGGAAAACGCTAAAGCCTGGTGCTTTTTTTTCCAGTGCCAGTTTTAAGCCTAATCCATTTTTGTTGTGCGATCAGGCTTTACGCTCTGCTTCCACTGATCAGTCATCTGATGCTTAATTTGTACTCGGCCATGCGACGGAATCATGCGCAATTGGCAGATCTACTAGATTGCGACATGACACGTTGTGAGCTTGCGGATCTGTTATTTTTGGCATGTGAATCGGTCATTATGAAGAACCACAGTATAAATCGTGCTTAAGAAGGCTGAGACATACAGTAGCCGCAGTATAAATCGCAAGAAAAAAAAGCGAGCAGGATTATTATGTATATTCTGTGCTTCAGCCATTTCATTGTTAATAACTGAGGATTATTAGTTATTGCTGGTGACATGATATAGGACAAAATTTATACTGTTATGTGGAATTATTTTTATTCCCTCAAGAAAAGCATTTTTTGCATTCTCCTAATTCAAGTGTTTACAACTTTGTGATATTGATAGATGTTTATCGGCTCCCTATTATAAGGCAAGCAGGATGGACTGGACTGTATGTATGGAGTAAGCAGTATGTGGCTGTGCAGTACGTTTATGCTGTATGTATGTATGTATGTATGTATGATAACCAAATCAACTGAACATACTTTTTGAAAATCCTCCACTCTCGGCCAAGTGGCTAGGAAAGGCACACTTATGACTTTACCTAGGTGTTATTTTTATCCTTTGCAATCCCACTGTTCTGAAATAAACCTCCTTGCACGGTGTACTCTGTCGAGACCATAGAGTGCTATATAAAGTGCATTTTTAGGTTCTAGCTCAGTGGTTTTCAACCATTGGCCTAGGGACCATCAGTGGTCCTTGAAGGGATTCCAGGTGGTCCCCACTCACCAGCTAAATGGAGAGTTGGTAACCCTTATAGATCTTTAACTCTTGAGAGCGTGAAATGAAACCAAATGGGTCTAGTTTCCAAATGGGTTTCGTTTTACACTCGCAAGAGTTCAACTATTGTTAAATATCTGCGTTAATTAATTTACAAGAAGTCCATAGAACTGTTATTTTGATCAATGTTTGCCTGTTGTCTCTCATTGTGGACAAAATCATATTCGACAAAGAAATATTCAAAGTTTTGGGTCTGAGAGGCTGAATCTCATCAAATGGTGGCCCACGGCTCAAATGGCATATTATCTCGCATAGCCATTATCCAGACTAGCCCAAAATGTTGACTCTCGTAGATGTATTTATCGATTCTGACATGTCAGAATCGATAAATACATCTATGAGGGTCCAAATTTTGGACTATACCCAGACAACTACTCTATTATAAGTAAGCTGGCATGTCATGGGTCATTGGAATCCCAAGAAACAATGGTAACGCAATGTTGGCGAACAGCGCCATCTGGTTTAAAAAAAAACGTAATCATTAAGACATCCAGGGACATACAACGTGATCCATTTCTGCTAAGCAGCAAGTTGTACTGTAGTGTAGCCTATAATGCTTAGATGATTTCGATTTATATTAGGATACATTTGCGGGACTATAAGACGAAACGGAAGTGGGGAGGAGCTGTCACATCCGCTTTATCGCTTGCTCACGATCAGAGCTTCCGTGATCCAGACTGGGGAGGAGTCAATCCCCCCCCCCCCCACACACACACACACACCCCCAATGAACCCATAATTTTACTCCCGTTACATTATGCATGTACAGAAGATGAAGTCATTTAATAAAAGTTTGATTATCTCTCCTCTCAGTCGACTCGCTTGTGTTCATTAAGGCTAATTTGATGCAATGATGCCACGGCGCTGAGGCGCTAATGCCATGTGACAGTAGCGGGAGTTCAGTTCCTGTAGGCCAGTGCACAACAAACACACACACACACACACATGGTTATGTGTGACATTGTGTGTGTGTGTGTGTGTGTGTTATTCATCATGCCAATCTGGGACACATACTGTACCGTACGTATACCTACAACACTTGTTTCCCAACCACGTGCGAAGCGATGCGTTGTGAGCTTGTAGATCTGCTGTTTTTACTACTTTGGGTCCAGGGCAAATGTCTATCTCTTTTTTTTCCCGTCTCGACCTGAATAGTTTGGGAAACACTGCCCTAGAACAAACATGGGCAACTGGCGGCCTGGGGGCCACATGCAGCCCCCACCTTCACTTGTTTGCATGAAAACACTCCTTAGACTACATTCTGCATAGCCACTTTCCCAAAATGTGATGGGGTCATCACATTTGTGATGACGGCTATGGCCGTTTTTAGCCCAAGGATATGCTTGGAATGGATTCAGAATGATGAAAACCCCCTAGTGACACGTCACATACTTAAAGCTAAATGAAAATGTTTAATTTATTTTTTTTAATCAGCAGGTGGATTCATCAATGAATTGAAAAATGATATACCAAATGTTCCACTCCACGCCCCGGCTGCTAGTAAATACTAACCAACCAATATCCTCTCGCAGCCTGCAGTGCCTGGCCATAACTGTCATAACATAAATCAAGTGTCATAACATTTTAACCACTTAAAAAATTCACAATATGTGGGAAGACCAAAAATAATGGGTGAGTTACTGGCAGGCTGTGGCGGTGTATACAAGAAATGTGCTGATCGGTCCATTGGTTTACGGGATTAGCCACAGACAGACACGCACGCACAACCGCACACTATTCTATATGGCCATACTCCTCATTTCCATAAGGGAGTTTGGACAGGCAATTTATGAGCCTGTTGAATACAGTGTGTGCTCATTGACACTGCACTGTCTAAGCTTTTAGCAGAAAGTTGTTCATGTGTGCCGAGAGGCCTGATTGGGCCTGTCTTAAGGACTGTGATGAATCATATTGAATTATATTCACTATTAATTCACCGTCTTCTCAAGCACATCCGTTTCTTTTTCAAATATTTGTGTTTCCCCCCCACACGAATTGCTGAGATGTCACGATGTCACGAGATGACTGTTGGATTATATAAAGATTTGGAAATGGAAAGATTTGTTTCAGGTATAGGGGAGAAAAAGAGAACAATCTTTGTTCTTGATCGGAGCTCATACTTCTTCATCAGTGGTTTCGTGCTCCCGGTTCTCCCAGCGCAATTTCCTCGACTTTTTCGGAGCCTCCCTGATGCACGAAAGAACTCTGCCACCAGAGAGAGGGTGTCGGGACGTGAGGAAGCGTGGGCAGGCGTAGCGGTATCTATATGCAATTTCCTCCAAAGCCTGAAATGATTTCAAACTAGCCCTCTATCGTAATAAACATAGGTGTCTTCAACATTTCTCAGGCCGAGAACCCCATAGCTGAGCGAGAGATGAAGCAGGGACCCCCACTACAATTTGTAAAAAAGTGTTTAAAGCAAAACCCATTTCTTCACTCTATAGCTTGATTTGTTTGTTGCCCTTAATGTGATGACAATCACATTTGTGATGACGGATATGGCCGTTTTGAGCCCAAGGAGTGTTTTTCGTGCAAAACTAATGCTTGGAATGGATTCAGAATCATGAAAACCCCCTATAGTTCGACATGTCACATGCTACTTAAATCATAATGAAAAAAGAAAGAGCCTTATATGGTTGTTAATAATATATGGTCACATATAACTGGTGATATTTACTGGCATTAAGCTACTGAAAGGGAAGATGTAGGAATTAAAAAATAAACTACGGTCACCTTAGGTAGTATGGCTACCAATTTGTGAAAATATCAGTGTTGTATCAGTATCAGTAGTGGCCCCTGCACTACAAGCAATTTGTACTGCGCTCACTGAGTTGGCAGTGGGATCCAACACATGACCTTGTCTGACCAAAATAACAGACACCTTGTGAGCTAGTAGATCGCATCATTTACAGTAATTATATGCAAATATATGTAAATTGTGTACAATAATACATTAAGTACACAGTTCTCTGTATACCGTGATTATATATATTTTTAACAATATATTTATTGATTTTTCTTTTTTTTGACAAACAGACAATACAACAAAACAATACATAATACAGACAATACAATTACTTAAAATGAAAAACAAACAAAACAATAACATACATATATAAGTACAGTATAATAAAATAATGGCACTTAGAATGGTAACGACAACAACAGAGTCCTTATGGCCACAAGACCAAACAGCTGCAGAGAATACAATTAGACAATTTCCACCATTAAATAAGATAAATCATTAACCGTAATATATTGGATAAACCTTCCCCATATCTTATCAAACATCTTCTGTTTATTCTTCAAAGTATAAGTGATTCTTTCCAGAGGAAGACACAATGATAACTCCCTAAACCACTGAGCAATACTGGGTTTGCCTATCTTTTTCCACGATAAGGCTATATAGCCCTTTTGGCTTGTAGTAAACATAAATCCAGGAATCTTTGTTCGCTACTCTGAATCTTATGGCCAGGTGGGTAAAGACCTAATAGAAACAGTTTTGGGTCAAGCTCAATATCTATCGACAATATCTTCTGAATCTCCCTCCTCACTTCTTCCCAGAATTTTCACTCTTGGACATGCCCACAGACAATGGAAAAGTGTACCTTTGTCTTTACCACATCTGATACAAGTATCTGGAATATCTGCACTAAATTTATTTAATTTCTCTGGAGTGATATAAACCCTCATCAGCCAATTATATTGCAACAGTTTTAACCGAGTGTTACCCGTCTGGGATTGAGCATCCATACAGGCTGAGCTCCACTCTTCCAATGTCAATTCCTCTTGTAGATCAGCATTCCATGCATTATATTTGGATTCAGAGGATTCAGGAGAGAATTCTACTAACATAGAGTATAAATCAGAAATGATGCCCCTATTAAAGGGGTTTCTGATAAGCTCTTTTTCTATTATTGACAGGGGAGGGAGTGTCAGAGAATTCATCTGTTTAACCCCTATAAAGCTTCTGAGTTGTAAATACTTAAAGAAGTGTGTACGGGGTAAATTGTATTTAGCAGCTAGTTCATCAAAAGAGAATAGATTCCCCATTTTTGTCAAAAACATCCTTCCATTGTTTAATCCCTTGCTTGGCCCATATCTTGAAGCCCCCATCCGCCCTTCCTGGGGTGAAATATTCATTTCCCCAAATTGGGCTGAATCTAAAACTGGGTTGGATATCCAAAAGATAAAGTCTGACATCCTGCCAAACTTTAATCATGTTTTTGACAATAGGATTAGCTGTGTATTTTATCAGTTTTTTACTCGAATTAGAGTAAAGATATTCGGGCAGTGGGAGCTTCAAAGAGTATGATTCAATGTTCCTCCATTGTATACTGTGATTTAAAGTAACTGTTCTGACCAAACTGTAGCCTACATTTAGTCTACTATGATTTTCGACGACTAAAACTGGACTAACACTAAAACATATTGGATGACTAAAATTGGACTAGAGCTGATTTGCTGTCAAAATCAACACTGCGCCACATTCCACACATACAGTGCCATAAGGAATGAGGAAGACGCGCACGTCAAGGAAGACAGACTTGGACCGTCTCTTTTCTCCACCGGGAATTTAGTCATCTGTTCTCCCTGGCCAGGTTGCCATGGCGACAAGATACCGACATGGATCGCCAATCAATCTTTTCAAAACAGTGTCTGCTTGTCCACAATGCATCCCTTAGAGAGAGAGAGAGATTCTATGTTCTGCTTTACATTTTCTGCACATTTCAAAATAGTTTGCTTAAAAGGATGTTTACACGTATTCAAGTACTGCAATGGGTTATTAATGATACCCTCAGCATGTGTGTTGCCTGGTCAGAAGGAGTTAGGAGACAGAGAGAGCTACAGTATCAAATCACCATAAGATGATTGAGTCTTGATTTAATAACGGTGTAATATCCCTGACTTGTCATGCTCCACTTCCCACTCTGAGCCAGTGGGAGGCAGTGTTCACAACATCACTGAGCCAATCTAGAACATGTTGATTTACTTAACAGATCGGAGGAAAGCCTATCAATGGCTGCGGTTACATGAGGGCTTTTTCATTCAGAATGAAAACTTCAGAATGAATTAATTCAGAAGTAATGTTTTTTCCTGCGTGTTTACATGGGAAAGGTCATTCCGAATGAGTGTTTACATGGACAATACTTTTAAATCCCATTATTTCATTCCACATCAGGTTTGGGGCTGGGAAGGCTTCTGATTGGATAGGGGGCGGGGCGGATATGTTTACGGTTCCAGTACTAAAGTACAATTTTGAGGTATTTCTACTTTACTTTCCAATTGTTTTACTTTTACTACACTACATTTCAGTAAAACAAAATACTAATAATAGAAAAACACTTTTATGCCGTATTACTTTATATTTGATGTATCCTGTAGCCATACCAATTACATGGAAACAAGCATGCACAGAAAGACCAGAATGAACTTCAATCCGAATGAGTGTTTACATGAGTCCACAATTGTTTCAATAGGATTTAAAAATTGAATAAACCGGTCAGTTACATCAGATCTAAGTTTAAATCAGATTGACCATTTTCATTCCGATTTAAGTTTTTGTAGGTGTTTACATGAGAACTTTTAATAGGATTTAACTTTTATTCTGAATGAAAAGGGGATTTAACTGTCCATGTAAACGTAGCCATTGCTCCGACATTTTTTATGGGTTTGTGTGCAATGATCCGTGGCCACCTGCAGCTCTCCTGGCGGGATAATCCCCCCCCCCGTATTATGTTAAGAAGACGAGACTTAGTGTGGAAACTAGAAATACATTTGATTAGATAAGGTTGCCAAATATGATTGGAGTGTGATTATGACACGGTTCATGATTTTTTTAATGCATGACTGAAACTCAGTGGAACACTTGATCCCACTGAGCAGAATATGCCCTCGCCTGGCGTGAATATTTATTAATGGTGCATTGATCTATAGCTGTCACAATAATCCCACAACATGTTGTTATGAGGGGTTATAATGAGGGTAAAAAAAACATGCAGTAATCCTGGTCTCTATACTGCCTCCCCCTGGTCATCCGGGGCGCCTGATGGAGGGGGGAAGGAACTGTCTGGAATAACGTGTTCCTTCCACGTGCTACGTCCAACCGGGGAAACTCCCCATCTGTCAGGTGATAAGAAGCGGCCTGCTCACTCCTCATGCATTGAAGGAAGCATGAGCTCAGTTCAGGGCTCTCCCCAGGTTGGCAAAGGGAGAGTATAGCGTTAGGCAATTGGCACCAGGTGAAAAAAAGGGTTACAAAATGGGTTATATAAAAAAATGAAGGAGTAAAAGATATACAGTACATGTAGGCTCCAATAATCTCACTATGAAAGTTATAAGCTCAATTATCTTGAATATTCACTACTATTCCTAATAAGGCAACTCTGTGGCGAGGGCGCGTGCGGTTTTGAACGGTATATATTGGTGACTCATAATATAAAGTCCATGCCAAGTATACAAAAGGAAGCAGCTCTGGGGAGTGCGGGAACCACGACAAAAAAAAGAAGCTGAAGGTCATTCCACGCTGTTTCCATGACAGCACCATGCACTCTCACTTGGGAGAAGTTATAGTTCAGCTAGCTTGTGTTTGTTACTGCATGTCGTGTGATTTCATCACTTAAACCGTACATACTTTCTACACCAGGGTCCTCGGGGCAGGGGTTCCCAAACCTTATTTCAGCGCTGTGACCAAAAAGAGAAATTAGTTTGTTTTCCCAGAACCCAAACTAGTGAAAATAGCAGATCTATACAAACTAACAATGTATCACTTGTGAGCTGGTAAACTTCTTAAACATTTAGTTTTCTAATTTATGGAATTTCTTAGATATTTCTGCATTGATTATCTCTGTGAAATTACGAAAAAATAAGTAATTGAATTTAGTTTTTAATTAATAAACATGTTTTTTTGCTTTTTTGGGGTGAATTTTTGGGAACCAGTGCCTATAGAGCACCGAAGTCTGACGTCACTTTCAGTAGAGGGCGTCAGTCCCCAGGTTCATGTATTTGTTTAGTTGCATTGAAATCCCCATTGAGGCGATTTTAGATCGCCTCATATAACAACTGTGTTTGAAAAATGTCACCCCGGCCACTTCACTCATATGGATATGAAGAATTAACTGACTGAGAGAAAACGCTAATGTTACTGCTGCTGAATTAGTTAGATTTTCGCTAGAAGCAGACTGTATTATATATGAGTGACTGACTGTTGCAAACGATACAGAAAAACCTCCCTGACAATAACGCAGAGACAGCTTGTTTATTTTTGGACCACAACGCTTATAGTAGACGATATTAAGATCACCCCATGTTATTCTCCATAGAGAAATTACTTCCGCGAACCAAGGGAATCGTCGGGATGAGCGAGTTACGTCAGGACTCAGGACTTCGGTGCTCTATTGGGCCTGTCTTACCCCCCATAGTTTTTCCCCTGTAGGCCTATACACCAAAATCTCTTTGCTGGAAAAAATAGTTGACCTAGATGCCCAGAATAGGGACTTCATGTGACTTCATGTGGTTAAGAGTGACACCGCGCCTTGGGACAGGTACAAAAACCATGCTGTTTGCACACGTTAAATGATCAGTCAGAGCCACTGTCAGCAGGGGATAGACACGCACACACGCACTCACAGGCTATCAGAGACCAGACCAGTCTCTCTGGTACATGCATGAACCAATGTGTGTACCATGTTTGTTGTGTGTATTACACTGTGTGTGTGTGCGTGTGTGCGTGCGTACGTGTGTGTGTGGCAGCAACAGACTGTGCCAAATAGTCGAATATGATCGAATATGACATCATTCAAGGCATTTGATAGCAACTTGGGTAATACATGTACGTCGCCAACCCCATCCTGTCACGTCCCGTCCCACTTGTCCCACACAAGCGATACTTCCCAGCTCAACAGGAGACATAATACCAGATTCATCCATATATGCATAATATATGCCATTCCCATGACAGCTCACTTGGTGCATGGCTGACATCATACTACAGAGCCCTAACAAGGAAATGAGCCCCGCAGGATTTTGTTCAGGTGGTGCATTAAGGAGCAATTTTGTCCCCCAAGGACTTGCAACTTGTATGCCTGAGACTCTCCCCTTGAAAACAACAACAAGAATGACAAAAGCTTCATTGTTATAATTTAGCTATTGAAAAATAGCAGATCTACGAGCTTGTAGGTCTGCTATTTTTGAAAAAATCGTGAAAATATTTATTTCAGTACTGGAGGATTTAGAAGAATTTCGAGGTCAGGCCTAAATGGGTTAATTGGTGACGTCACAGCAGGGCGTGTTCGAGGCCAAGGTTGCCATGGTTTACCAAGGGTATTTAACCCTGTCCCAGACTGGGAGAGAATCCCCGGTGCCCAGCACCATTAACGGGGAGGTGGTGGAGGTTGTGGACAAGTACAAATTCCTAGGAATACACCTGAACAACTCTCTGGACTGGACTGGTCTGACAATGCTGTGGCACTTCACAGCAAAGGGAAGAGCAGGCTGTTCCTCCTGAGGAGACTGAGATCAATAAGGCGTGTGTAATAGAATGTTCTACTACCAGTCTGTTATGGCAAGTGTTCTCTTCTTTGGAGTAACGTGCTGGGGGGGGGGGGGGGGGACGAGACGACAACAGAGCGGGTGACACTCTCAACCTAAACAGGCTTGTGAGAAAGGCAGGCTCTGTTGTTGTGGGGTCTCGCCTGGTGGGAGTGGAGGAGGTGGCCAGGGTGAGAACTACAACAAAGCTGGACACGATCCTGAATAATTCCTCCCACCCCCTCCACCTAGAGATAATGGGGTACTGGAGCAAAGGCGGGAACGACAGATTCTCCCTCTCGACTCGCAGGAGTGAAAGATTTGGGAATTCCTTTGTGCCTGTTGCGCTGAAAGGTTACAACGAGACACACAACGGCCGCTTGGCCACGACAATCAAAGCATAACCTGGATTTATTTTATTATTTTAATCATGACTCTGACCTCGTAAGACGTTTCCGAGCATCGTGCTGTTTTTTTTCCCACATCTCACGCTTTCTTGCACTAACCAATGGACATTTTGTTTTGTTTGGCCTTGCATTGTTGACTTTTTTTGTCTTGTTTTTCTTATGATGAGACGCAGTAATACACTTTATTATGACACACTGCATTTTTACAGCAACTGTAAAAATGCCATAAATTACTAACTCATGAATTTATTGAACTAGTCCTTACCCGTTCTGAATATATGAACAGCAAATGATGTTAAGTGTGGATAATGATCTTGGGAAGTTGGGTTGGGCACAAAAGTAGGCTAATAGAGATGGATGAATAGATGGATGAATAGACGGACGGACGGATAGATAGATAATGTTGCTGGGTGTCCAACCGATAACCCTAACGGATGGACCGATCAAATAAAAACAAAAGCCACCTGCACTCTTCTAACTTTTTCCCTGTTATTAGCCTACACTCCTGAGCTGGGGGGAGGGGGGCAAGTGGACTGTAGGCCATACGAATTCCGAGAGAAAAGTACCTGCAATGGAGTTTTAGATTTTCCTATTCAAGTCAATGGGAAAAATTTATTTATTAATAATATTTACTAATATATTTATAAATTAAACTTTTATTTCTCAAATAAATGCTGTAGTACAATCATAAGTACACCATTGATGTGTGATGTAAATTTGGTGGTAATATTCTGCATAATGAAGTTATTGAATATTTTCACTTTCGGTGTTGCACTTTGTATAGACGGTTGGCTTTGGTGTTTGTAATTCAAGCAGGGCACATTGAGGCTGGAGGACAGGGCTGTGCGGCACTAGGTTCTGTGAGGCTGTCCGTGCGCCGTGGCGTTTTGAGAAGGCCTCCTTAAAGCGAGCAGCAGTCTTGCTCTGTCTGTGCTAAGGAAGTGTACAGAGTACAGACAGAATGACAGACAGACAGCATTCGGTCTATTCCACAAAGGTTGACAAATGTGCTGGCATGTGTTGTGTGGGACCGTGGGTGGGGGACTAACCTTTGCCCACAATTGCCTGTATTTCTTCTTTTCTGGTTTGTGGTCGCTCCAATGGAGCGGCAAGAGTCGAGGGAGTGACATTCAGTTTTGCTATAGGCTGAGATGGCCGTCCTCCTCACCCTGAGCAGCATGGGCAGGTGACACACAACAAAAAAAGGTCATTCCTGCTGAAAAAAACAAAAACTATAAAACAGCATAGCCCAGTCCAGTCCATACCGGTATATATGTACAGTATGTATGTATGTATGTATTTGGTTAAAATGGGTAGGGTTTAAAAAAAGGCAAAAGCTTGCTCTGGTGCACTGGCCTAAAAGTGGGTCCTTAAAAACAGCTTCAACTTCTGAGATTTATATTTGGTTCATTAGCCACCAGATGGCATACCTGGTAAAGCCCGCGCGAACAGAGCAAATACTCAGCCCCCCCCCACCCCAACAGGGATTCACTGCGCTCGAGCCAGAGCGAATATCACGCACTGTCTCGGCTACTCCACCTCTCTGTTCTTTAAATTAAATAAAGTATAAATTGTGTTTGCGCTGCGGTGCATAGGCTACCGCGCCTACCGTGCATTCACGCCGCAACATATAGTTCATAAACCAACCACAGAGGAAAATGAAAGAATAGACCGGATAATTTCTGAGGTGAGTCAAAACACGTGTCTGACACAGCTACTCTACACCGTCCGTCACAGACACATGCATGCAGCAGTGACGCAGTTACATTTATTTACTGTAGGTATAGATAATAGTAATTAAGTAGCCTACATTGTATTTATAATTATAAAGCACGTACCTTTAGAAACAAGGTTACAAACTACAGAGTGCTGTAGCCTGTAGCTACTGTAGCCGTCAGTGAGTAGACACAATATAACACAATCAAGTTGGGCCTACCTCAGGCTTGTGTAGTATATTGTTGTTTGCATGTTTGGTTGGTTGGTTCAATGGTTGTTCATTGACGTAAAGCGTCCATGCGGGTTCATGATAAAGGCACTATATAAATTCAAGCTAATAAGCTAATAAGCCGGACTAATATCACACAACACTGTGTTGTGTGATATTAGTCCGGCTTATTAGCCAGGCTAGCCTAAGTAGGCATGATTTGTATTTGTTCCTCCCCGACCTCCCCACCACCCTCCACCTTCCCAGGCTGACAACAACACTGACAATCATGTGGATGAGCATTATATGGCAATTGGCAAATGTCATGATTCCCATTTCCCAAAGCAGCCCCCATCAACCAAGAGTCTACAGTTATGGACAATTATATTATTAATAATATAGTCTTCAAATAAATGTGGTGGAGTAAAAGTACAATATTTGGACCCAAGATATAGTGGAGTAGAAGTAAATCTAGTATTGGAAATACCCCAGTAAAATAAAAGTACCTCTGTAGAAGCCATGAATTGGATTATGGTAATAATGTTTGTTGGTTACGTTGATTAGCCTATTGGTCAATGAAATGAATGCTGTCACTCACTGGTGCTATGGATCAGTGGTTCTCAACCAGTGGGGGGGGGGGGGGGGGGGCGGGGGGCGGGGGGGGGGGTTCCAGGTGCACGGTACCGTGCACCCCAGTTAAATGATGGAGACCCAGTTAAATGAACCAAATGGCCCCTTATTAGATCGATAGAGTAAAATTCAACCAAATGGACCCGTTTCATTTTATGCTATCAAGAGTTACATTATTGTTAAACATCTGCATTACTTAATTTACAAGAAGTCTACACAATTAGAGAATGGATAGAATAATTGTCATTTTGATCAACGTGTTGCCTGTGTAAATGCCAGCTAATTCTCGAGGCTGAAAAAAATTAATGCTTTTCTGATATCATTATAACCAACTGTCATATAAGCCTCAGGTTCTATTTAAAACTATAAATTATATTCTTGACGTCTTTTGCCTGTGTAAATACCAGGAAATTGTCAAAGCTTAAAAAATGACATACTTTTCTGATATCATTATAACCAACTGTCATAAGCCTCATGTTCTATTTAAAACGTATAAATGATATTCTTGACGTCCCCCAGCCTGTCTGTCTTGATGCTTCCCCTGAAAAATGTGAGCTCTTTCTATAATGTTTTTATTGACAAAGTGGCCAACATCAGGGCTAGCATCCCTACTCCGACACATGACCCTTCTGCTGCTGTCACCTGCCCTGCCATTTTGAGACATTTTGAGCCATTTTGAGCCTGTGTCTCTTATTCAGCTACAGGAAATAATTTCCCCTCGTCTGGCTAAAGAGACCAGTGGGGCTACAGGGCCAGATCTGACTATTGATCATAAACCAGTGCCTGGCAGGTGATGTACCAGCAATTTTCAAACATGCTGTGGTACAGCCGCTGAAGCCCAACCTTGATCCCTCTGTCCTAACGAACTTTCTGCCTATTTCCAAGCTCCCATTTAATTCTAAAGTTATGGAAAAATGTGCCCTGGCCCAACTGATGCCCCATTTGAACACACATGGCATCTTAGAAGTGTTCCAGTCCGGGTACAAAGCTCTCCACAGTACCGAGACTGCACTCAGGCTCTTAAGAATAAGAATCTTTAATGATGTATTTTTGGCTACGGAGTAACGACTCTGGTGAGTGACTCTCTCATTCTGGTGCTCTTGGATCATTTGACACTGTAGATTACAGTATTTTGCTCTCTCGCTTGGAGCACTGGGTTGGCATTAACCCATTCTGAACGGGCACACATTTTGGTGTCAGCATCATGTTATGCTTTAGCTATTGAAAAATAGCAGATCTACAAGCTCATATCGCGCCACCGAGTGGCGCGATACGAGCTTGTAGGTCTGCTATTTTTGAAAAATCGAAGACACTTTTAGAATCTGATCTCAGGTCAGAATGGGTTAATAATGACACTGTCAGGATGTAATAGACATTTTTAGAATCTGATCTCAGGTCAGAATGGGTTAAAGGGCCAGCACTAGAGTTTTTCAGATCTTACCTGTCAGGGAGAAGTTTCCGTGTCACCCTATGCCACATCCTCCACAGCATCCCTCCACTGGTGAGTGCCACAGGGCAGAATTGGACCAATTCTGTTTATGCTCCCCCTAGGATCTGTGTTTCTTTCCACTGTTATGCCGATGACAGCCTCTAAAGCGTAACAATCCTGACTCCTTAAAACCACTGCTCGCTTGCCTCGAGGATGTAAAAGCATGGCTGGCTCTAAACTTTTTAAACTTCAATGACAGCAAAACTGAAGTTATGGTGTTTGGGCCCACAAATGCACATGTGTCTCCTCCTGGTGATTTAGGCCCCCTTGAGCCCTTCTTAAAGCCAACTGCCACCAATCTAGGTTTTAAAATCGATTCTGACCTAAAGATGGACAAACGGATAAATGAGGTAGTAAGAAAGAGCTTCTTCCAGCTTAGGAGCTAGGCTATCAAAGGTTAAATCTTGTCTATCCCGCTCTGTGTTTGAAACGGTAATTCATGCTTTTATGACATCCCTCCTTGACTACTGTAATGCCCTGGATATTGGCGTCAACCTGGTCTCCATCTCTCGCTTACAATTAGTCCAGAACGCCGCTTCTAGGTTGCTTACAGGTACACGTAAGCGAGACCATCAGCCCTGTACTAGCCTCCCTCCACTGGCTCCCTGTGCGATACAGGATTGATTTCAAATTCTTGCTCTTTGTTTTTAAGTGTTTAAATGGTTTGGCACCCATTTATTTATCTGAACTGCTGAAACCCTATGTTCTGACGCGGACCCTCAGGTCCTCTGACCAGCCTCTCCTGGTGGTGCCAAAAACCAGGCTGAAGCTCGGATGGAACCAGGCTTTTGCAGTGGCAGCTCCCAAGCTCTGGAATGAGCTGCCTCTGCACATAAGACAAGCCCCCACCCTCCAGGTGTTTAAATCACGCCTCAAGACCTATCTTTATTCTTTGGCTTTTCCAAGCATAGTATGAGTTGTTTTCTGATGTTTATTGTGACATTGTGTATGTTTTACTGTAAAGCACTTTGGTACAACGTTGTTATTTAAATGTGCTATATTAATATAGGTGGTATGGTATGGTATGTTATCTCTCCTCTGGTACCAACATCAATACAGCAAAATCTTATCCAACAAAATATTCTTTCATTTTGGGTCTGAGAGGCTAAATCTCATCAATTTGTACACTCAGAGTTAAATTAACATTGATTTTACGATATAAATTGGGGTCCCAGAGATACAAATTCCATTAAATGACTAATGCATGTCCCACTGGGGGTGCTTGAAATTAAAATGGTTGAGAATCACTGCTAGAGCCGTGAACATCTTCTCTTATGGGGGTCCCTGGCACATCTTTTCAAATGGGGGTCCGCAGGCTAATGAATGTCGATTTAGGGGTCCTTGACATGAAAAAGTGTGGGAACCACTGGCTTACAACCTCTAAAATGTTACAGTGCTTGATTAAATATATACTTTTCCACCACTGTAAAACATGTATCTGTTGTTTACTTGTGTCCTTCAGGCCAGGGGAAGCGAAGTGCAAACAAGTATGATGACAAGAGATGGCACAACTACCGTACACGGCCCGGGCAGGTGAGATTACATACCGTGGAAACGACTGTCATTATTATGAAACATTCAGACAGATTATGTCATTATAGTCTGTGTTGTTTTTGGCAGCAAATTTAGATTTTAGTTTTAGTCCTATTACTCCTATAGTCTCTGGAATGAAACTTATTTTAGTAATCTGAAATGTTTTCGTGTTAGTCTAGTTTTAATCGTCTAAATATCATACGATTTTAGTCGACTAAATCTACAGTTATTTTTTTCGACAAGAATGCTTTTTTTGCGGGCCTTGATGCTGTCGTAATGGCAGTTTTTACACTTGGTTGCATGCTGAATATAGCAGATCTACAAGCTCACGACGCGTTGTGTGCTTGTACTGTAGATCTGCTATTTTCAGAACGCAACAACCTGAGCGCAAACCAAGCATAAAATGAACATTTTAGTCAGTTTGTATCTGTTGACGAAATTGTCAATATGTTTAGTCATAGTTTTAGTCATCATGGCTTCGTTTTCGGCAGTGAAAAAACGGTAGTTGACTAACATTTTTCGTCATAGTTTTAGTTGGCAAAATCAAAACTGATTATAGTAATACTCAACAAATAATGTTGGCCTACAACAGCTATTATGCTATCCTTTCTATATTTTAATAAATGCAAATTGTATGAAATGTAAAACGGTGAGGTTCTCTTACAAGCCCCACTGGGGATTCCTGCATACCTCACTGGCACTATCTATTCTGTCATTTTTCCGGAAAGAAGAACTTGTAAATTATGTATGTATAGCATCTTCTGTTGTGCAAATCAAACAAATCTTATATTTCCTCTTGCATAAATGTGTCGTCTTAAAAGGTGAAGAAGAACCATGAATGCCTCGAGAATCCAGACGCAAACTGACTGTGGAGATGCAAGTCGCAGGGTCACAGGTGAGGTGTATTTATTGGTGTGAAGGCTCTGTGGTCCTCAACAGGCGGAACAAGGAATTGCAGCACTTTCAAACGGTTATTTATTGAAAAACAGTACAGTAAATAATAGTTAGATGACAAGGAGACGCTCGACATCCGTCTCTGGGTAGGAATTATAAGGCATACAGTATTATTGGCTTCACAGGTTTCCTTCTCCCTGCCTGGAGTAGGGTGAGAAACATCCGTTAGTTTCAACTTAGGTTATACAGTCTTCTTACGGCACGACTCCACACTGGAGGGCTCTTTATGACAAGCAACAATAAGAATAATAATAATATGACGGCGGAGTCTTGCTTCGTGACGTCGTCAGTATTTAGCCTTTACTGTAGCGGATCTTCTCCCATAGCGGGGGTTCAGCTCCGAGCGAGCACCTGCCGTTTAGCCTAACCGGCGTATATAATGAGTGCCTGCTTGCTAGACAGTTCTCAATGCAATGTCTTAGAATTATATAAAGAATTGTAGGTTTCTTTCCGACCTTATTGTTCGTAGCTTCCTCGTCCTCGTCGCTGTGGCGCGGTCCGTGGAAACTGGAAAACTCCTCTTCTGTATGCCAGACAGAACTCAATCTTATAGGATGAATTATAGGCTTCTTCCCGACCTTATTATCTGTAGTTCTCACGTCGCCGTCGTTGGCGGGGCTGGCTTCCATGCAACAGCCCGATACATGAGAACTGGAACTCAACGTTATATTTCCTTCATCCAGTCCCGCGGATTCTGTCGCTCGGACATAACCCTGGACGGATTCTATAAACCTGTGACGAGAGGAGTGACAGTTAAGACACGCAGAGCTATACACATGAGTGTGTGGGTTTGGTGGAAGTGCGTGTGTCTGCTTACCCCCCGACGGTGTGCGTGCCTCCTTGAGCGAGTGTGTGAACCAGCCGCTGTCAGACGCAGACTGATTCTGGCTTTTATATGACGGGTGTAGCCGCTAGCTGATTTGGGTGCGGTCCGTCAATCAGCTCAATCTGGCGGAGGAGGGCGTTCCTAACGGCCCGAGGCGTCTTCTGTCTGACAGCGTGCCTGGTTGCCCTGGCAACGCACTTACCATCGCGGGGGTCGCTCACCAGACCCCACACAGGCTTAGTGATTAGCTTAGTGAATCGTTCTTATTCAAAATGACCATAATATTAATATGTTTTGGTCTGTCGAGGAATTTCTATTTAATGCTCATGTTGGTAGTAGTACACAGCAGAACATACTGAGTGTTCATTCGAGTGATAATAAAATGATATGGGTCAGTTCAATATAGCATATTTCAGCTGTGTATGCATGTAAAGATCTAAAATCATGAGGACGGAAGAGGCAACTGCATGTTTCAAGCACGAGTTTAATAAAATTCAGGCCTAGGTTATTTGATCAAAAAGAATGCAACGTAACTTTAAATCTTCTCAAGCATTTTGAGATTTTAGTTTTTCAATAAAAAAATTAGAGAAAGGGCCAGCTACTGTACATGTCTGCATACATTTCCCCCCCAAAAAAGAAGATAGTTGATCTACACGCTCTTGTAGATCCACTTAGAAGTGGGGCTCATCTTGCATTTGTTTTTGCCACTCTCTGTTTCATTCTGAAATGACGCTCCTGCAATTTGTATGAATCTTGGCTGTAATTTTGGACAGCAAGATCTGAGATTACCGCAATTTGTCATCTGTCACCACCATGCAGGAAAAGTGTTACTTTGACTGTGACACGTTGCACAGAGAAATAATTAGCATTATCAGGAACACTGTGTCTTCTCTCAATAACGGTGGGCATCGAGGTCGCACCGTGGAACAACGCCGAGGTGGTTTTGACACACTCCAAAGCCATTAGTGGGTTAGAAATGGACTGTTGATGGATTTATAATGACGCTCTCTCCTCCTCCTCCTCCTCCTCCTCCTCCGTGCTTGCTTCAGCCAGATGAAAAGATGTTGAAAGTGCTCGCTGTGGGGTTTTGTTGTAGACATACTCTTGCGCCTACGAGCAACACTGCACTTTCACCCCGTCTGCTTTTAGCACACATTATTTGTGGGAAATGTATAAAGTCCGGGATCTAAGAGAAGTAAAGTGAATGGCACCCTGCATGGGCAACACGTTGTCCATTCCGGCAATTGCTGAATTGGTGGCAGTAGAGTGGTGGAAAGCAACTTATGTATACACCTAAGTACAATTTTGAGGTATTTTACATGAGTATTTCACACTTCCAGTACTTTAACTTCTACTCTGCTAAATGCCTAAATTGTAAATTGTACTCCACTACATCTTAGAGGCAAATATTATACTTTTACTCGACTACATTTTTTGAAAATGTTATAGTTACTTTGTAGATTTTCATTATTATTATTACAAAACATACAGTAGCCATTCATACCCAATATACATTTCGGCTATTTGAAAACAGCAGATCTACAAGCTCACAATGCGTCGCATCACCGCGCGTTGTGAGCTTGTAGATCTGCTATGCTATTTTCAAAAGATTTTGAATGTATTTTTATTTATTTATATACTTTTACTCAAGTGAATTCCGGACTTTTATTGTAACAACAGAGTATTTCTATATTGCACTTTTGATACTTTTACTTATGTAAAACATTTGAGTACATTTTCCAACACTGATTCAGGGACATTTTCACTGAGCAGCAACTTCCGAGTGACTTGATGATGTGCTCCACTTCATATTAAATATATTGTTCTCAAATACATGAATTGCTAATTGAATTCCTAATTAACAATCTGTAACAATCTGTAACTAAGACGTTTTCTTTGTTTTCCACTGATGACTGGAAATCATACTCCCACGCTACATTAGCTCATATAAATTATAATTTCAATATTATAGATGCATATTATTTCACTTGAATCCTATTAAAACAAATCGGACATAATGCTTCCAATGCACTGTTTTGTAAGCCATGTTCAGTCAGCTGTAAAACAATGTGTTTTTAAACCACTTTTTCAGTGGTCTAAAGGCAGCTAAATGCTCCAAATGAATTATTCCATCCACCCACTGAACTCACTTATCCACCTAAAGCAGTGGGTTTCAACCCTTTTCATATCAAGGCCCATTATTTCTTCAGCGTTTGAGTCACGGACCTAGCCTGACACTCATTCATTTCGTTTCACTTCATTATTCAGACTGAAAGCCCCCCCCCCCCCCCCCCCCCCCCACGGCAGCTTTTTATGGGATAGGTGTCATCAAAGCGGCAGTCTTCGGTGATTGGTTCATACCAACCAATCAGAATAGTAGGAAAGCAGTTGATGTTGTTGTCAATCATGAGGCTATGGTAAAATATGTCGGATGATGTTGTCTATAAAACCTCTCGTGTCTGTAAAGAAACTATCTATCATACGTCGATTTAATAGCCAGGTTGATGCAGTCGTGAGTTACCGCAGTGGGGGGGCAGCCATGTTTGCTGTCTGACGCTGTTGAGTGACGGGGCTGATGGCCAATCAGCTGCTGCGATCGGATTTTCGAACGACACTGACGCAGCCGTAGGCAGAGACTCCAGACCTGAATCGCCAGAACATATTTTCTTAATGGGCGTGGCTAGCAATTCAGGGCTGGAGCCAGGCTATCACGTACCACCATTTGACGAGATTTAGCCCCTCGGACCCAAAACAAAAATATGTTGTCATTCGTTAAGATTTTGTCCACAATTCCATGCTGTATTGACGTTGTTGGTACCATAGGAAAGACTGCAGGCAAACGTTGATCAAAATAACAATTATTCTACATTCTTCAATGGTGTCGACGTCTTGTAAATTACGTAATGCAGATGTTTAACAATAATGTAACTCTTGAGGGCGTATACCATGAAACCAAATGGAGTGTTACATTATTGTAAGGGTCCGTCTGATTAACAACTCCATCGTTTAGCTGGGGTTCACCTGGAATCCCCTCATGGACCACTGGTGGGCCCTGAAAGACGCCATCATACTCCTTTGTGGTTCTGGGTGGGTGGAGACTAGTAAAAAAAAACGAAAACTAAAAAGCAGCTACTGTACGTGTGCTCATGCAGCAACGTCATTTTCTAGTAATGCACCCGCCCACCCAGTTCGGTGGGCTGGGTGGATGGATTAATTTGGATGTATGTAGCTGACTAGGCTGCTTGAAGATGGCTTACGATGGAAACTGTGGCTATAGGAGGCTCCAAATATCCTCTGAATACTGGTGGTGAAAATAAGCTATAGGCTTGGGAGCCTATATGGTGGGTGGTGGTTGGTTCAATCTGTCACAATACCACTTCACAATGGTTCACTTCACAGCTGCAGGCATAGGATAGCGAGTTAATGTGATCACGTGGCATCATGGCAGGGTCCACAACATATACAGTACTTGACATTTCGCTTCGTTGTGTTTTCATCTGGGTTTCAAAGGATAAGCTTCCCCGACATGAAAGGACAAGGTTAAAAACAGCCATAAGACTAAAATAGCCATAATGTATTTTTCAACAGCATGCATTCACATGCTCATACTTGTTCAGGAACAATACGTAGTCCATCAGGTAGAGTAGTTGGTGGGTACCAGGTGGTCCCCAGCTAAATGATGGAGAGTTGGTAACCAAATGGACCCGATCTTTGACTCTTGAGTGTATAATGAAACCAAATAGACCCGGTACGGGTCCATTTGGTTTCATTTTACGCTCTCAAGAGTTAAATTATTGTTAAACATCTGCATTACTTAATTTACTAGAAGTCTACACAATTAGAGAATGTAGAAGAATTATTATTTATGATCAACATTTGCCTGTTATCTCTCCTAGGGTACCACATCAATAACAGCATGAAATTATCCAACGACAACAAAATATTAAGTGTTGGGTCTGAGAGTCTAAATCACATCATCAAATGGTGGTCCGTGGGTCAAATGCGTAGACAAAACAAGAAAGTGCGCACACCAGTGTTGGTGAGGTGCTGGCCTAAGGCAGTAAACAAGTAAAAATAAGAAAAAGGCCACACACTCGTAGCCACGATGCTGTATATCTATTGACAAGAATCCGTTCCTCCTAGGTCGAAACGTTGGATTCTTGTCAATAAATATACAGCATCGTGGCGACGAGTGTGCGGTCTTTTTCTTATTTTTACCCATGGGTCAAATGCAAAATAAAAAATGGGCCTTGACATGAAAAGGGTTGAAAAGCACTGAGGTAGAGGGGTGGATCGGTACCATACAAAGCGTTCAGGGTTCATCAATATGCTTTGAAATGTTTACCCATGGGCAGCAGGTAGCGTGGACTTCATAAATTAATCAACTGATAGACTCCAAAAAGCTTAGCTTTGTTTGTGAAAGCTGCAATTATATTTTATGAGATGCTTTGATGTTTTTCTTTTCATGGAGCCTCCTTTCCCTGATGCTTTTCATCCAAACGAATTATTGCAACCGAAGGTCTACCGATATTGACGATTTGACGTCAGACTTCGGTACTTCAAACTGCATTTTAACCATGATAGAACCACCCGACCTTTTTTATGGATACTGTCCTTCAGATAGGTGAGTGGGCCGCGTTTTTTCATTTACCGTTTTCATTTTTAATATATATTTTTAATCTTTAGTCTCCTCCATCGCACAGTGTGGTCTGCCACATTTTCCAAAAGAAAATTAAAAAATAAATGAAAACAGTAAATGAAAAACCACGGCCGCTCGCGTATTAGGACGGTATCGGTCAACATAAAAAAGTTGGGTGTTTTCGATGAATCTACTGTATCACGAGTTTGATGTTACAATGGGTTTGTATAGGAACTTAGGAAGGGGGCGGGGCAGCTAAACTGAATATCAAATATCTACATACTGAATCAAGCAACTTAAAAACTGTCTGGGGTGTTCACATAAGCCTGAGTAGATGATGAAATTACAAAGTTTTTTTTAAAGTGAAATATGAAATATCTCTGCACCTAAACTGTAACATTAGTCTTTATAATTACACCCTAGGGTGTCCAGGACATCTGGGGACGTCTTAGGGTAATTTTCATTGGAAAATAGGTGGGAATGACAGAAGGTGGAAATGTACGTGCAAACCAGGGGGGCAGTCAGCCAGATATTTCGTGAAGCCTCATTTGAAATCGGTAGTTCATATAATCATATAATGGCCTGTTGTGGCGCTGGACTGGACCCAAAAAGCCCCATAGCTCCATAGAGGCCCATGTATTTTGGCCCAACTTCACCTAGACTGTATTACCTTAATAAACATGGTCATGAATACTTTCTTCTTCCAGTCACTAGTTTAAAGTCTCATTTTTAATGTCATAATATTCTTTTTGGAAAATTATGGTCCCATTAATAAAAAAAATGACCATAAAGAAAAAAAAACATCGCGTATGTTCTGAGGGGCGTGGCTACCGTTACAGTCTATGATCGGGATTCCCCTCCCACTCGAGTCAAAATAAAAACCAACGGAGAAGAAGGGGGGAAGTCCCGCCTCGTTGTCTGGGCAGCCAATGGCCAGCTGGTCCAAAACGGAGCCAGCCAATGGCCAGCTGGTACCAAACGGATCTAGAAAGATGGCGATTTACAGTGCAGGAATAACAGGCTTCATTTTACGTCCATGTTAGACCGGCGAACGCTTTGTCCATATTTTTTACAGTCTATGGTGCAAACTCATGAGTGTGTCTCTATGCGACCATCATTTGGTTGCTAACAGGCGTGATTAAATTACCCATTCTGTCCTTCCTGACAGTAGATTTTGGAACTGTAGATTTAGTCGACTAAAATCTAAAGCAAATACTAAATGGAATGTTATTCAAAGGACTCGCCTAAATCTAAATCTGCCGTCAAAATCAACACTGATTTGCAATTTGTTTTGTTCCATGTCCCTCTCTAGGTTACTTTCCAGCCACTGTCTAGTCAGATAAATAAATGACTTATCATCGTGTGTGTGTGTGTGTGTGCGTGTGTGTGTGTGTGTGTCATCATTGCGTCATCATTGAAGCGGGTCATCTCAGAACATTGTGCCTCAGGAACACCAGACTGGGTTAATTTAATCATGCTTGTTTGCCGGCAAATTATGGTCGCATGCACAGGCAATGACGTTTGCACGCAATTGTTTTTTATGGCAGCACAATTTTCACTAGACTTAGGAGGTGTATTTTTACTGACTGACTGTCTCCGTAGGCATCATCAAAATGTATTCAATGTGGAGACCAACTATTATTCTATTTTCAAGTCTATTCCTGTTCATCTCTTCTTGGAATTAAATCTCTCTGGTGTTGTGAGTTGTGGAGAGCCCTGTCCTTTGGGTAAATGGACTGAAATGTGGCATATCTTTTAAATGGACTGAAATGTGTCATATTTTCTTTTATTTCAGCTGTGAATGACTACTGTACCAGCACTGATGCCTTTGTTTGGTTCCTGAAAGCCTGTAGTGATGTCACGGTAAGAGCACCAGTGCAGCCAGTAATATCCCTATGCCTGAAAGCACGCACGCACGCACGCACGCACGCAACCTAAGCCAACTTAAGCTTACAATGCGTCACGATGCAACGCATCTGAAAACTTGTGAAATGGGAAATTCGGCATAATGATTACTTTCTACGTTTGGTACTTTAAAGGGGGATACCACTCATTTTCAACTCCTCAAGGAACACTGGTGGTCCCCGGACCACTGGTTGAGAACCACTGTCCTAAATCATCAGTGCTGTCACTACTTTCAAAGGGATGAAGGGAGTGTGCACAGCAACGTTTTGGGGGGATATGTTTTTGTGGGTTGCGCACGCCTTTTTGGCAGTAAATTCTTTGACTACTATTCACGTATAATTAATTGTAGAACACCTTTTCAAGGCAAGATGTTGGCCCAAGTCATTACTGCTTTAACCCTGTATCATCTCTGCTTGCTGCATCTCTACCACAAACGGTTAGCTCAACATTTCTACATTCACCATGACTTGATCAGTTTACAACAGTGCACACGCCACAGGCAGTAGTAGTAGAAGTACAGATCTTAAGGGCATATTGTCTGGGAGGACTTTGATTGCTTCCCATCGCCTGAGAGGCATTTGAGGCGCTGAAGTCCTTCATTACATAACATGATGTTACTCAGGAGTTCAAAATTAAATAAATAAAAGTTGGTTTGGAAAATAAGTATTGTTGCCACAGCAATACTGGCAATAATGACAGCCATATCCTAAACTCCTGCTTTTCCGTTACTGCTGATGTAGCCTGCATGGGAGGCATACCATTTTGGGTTTATGATCTTGTCGGGAGTGGATGATATTGATTTTACGTCATGTTGTAGTCTGGTTTGTAGTCATCAGGCCAGAACCCCCAAACCGGAATCAGAATTACACAAAATAATTCCTTGCATCATAATTTTAGGGCCTACCCAATAAAAGCCTTGATGCGGCGTATGAATCCGACAAGTTGCTACTACAAACAAACGGCTTAAACAAATTAAAACAAAGCGACGCCAAGGTTTTTTTGTTTTTATCATCCGGTCTAAACCACACCTAGACCGGATAGTAACACAGACCTCGCTTTCCTCCCTAACCTAACCTAACCGCAAGCACGGAGCAGCGCATGTTCGCCAACCTTAAAGCATGTTCCCCAACCTTAATCCGGTCGCCAGCCTTAGAGCATGCGACAACCTTAATTCGGTCGTTTTCCGCATGTCGGACCAATGACGGAAAAGCATACGCACACTGTTACTGCTGATGTTGAGAAACTCGGGCAAAATGTTTCGGAAAAAAGCACGTTTTTTGATGACAGCCTTTGGTCAAAGTGATAGATTCCTCGAGAAAGTGCTGCTTTGTGAGTGTCCGCACCTCCTTTCTTTTGGCACTCACGCCCACACATTGAGACTACAGAGCCAAATGCAGTGGTGGAAAGTACATTTAGTACTTTGAGGTATTTGGGCTAGACTTAAGCATTTTCAATTTTCAATACTTCTACTCCTCTGCATCTCAGAGGCATATATTGCACTTTTACTCCACTACATATATTTAACAGCTTTAGTTACTTTGTAGACTTGTAGACTACAAAACACACTTCTGCTCTATATACATATCGGCCTTTTGAAAATAGCCAATCTGCCATTTTTAAGAGATTTCTATACATTTGAAAACTTGAAACGGGACATTGATTATATTTAATGAGTACTTTTACTTTTGGTACTTAAGTATATATTGATAATACTTTTACTCCTCCCTACTTGTAACAGAGTATTTCCATATCACAGTATTGATACCTTTTACTTACGTAAAACATTTGAGTACTTTTCCACCACTGGCCAAATGGCTGTAACTCTTGTGGAGGACATTGTGTATGATGTGTGGGTCTTCTGACCATGACTCTGTGATAACCTTGGAGCATTTGAGATGGAAATTACACTGTGCAACTGCCAGCTCCATCGAGCGTGATAAAGTGCTAGTGTGCAACAAAACCATCCTCGTTAGCATTACAAAATATGTAATTATGTACATGAACCTCTTTGTGTTCGTTAAGGAGCTGCTGTAAATTATATGCAGATAGGCTAATTCTCTCTCTGGAAAATTACAGGGTGTCAGTCAGCCCGCATCATTTCAACTTAACCACCCTGTTATTATATTAATTGTTCTGGCCCTCATGTTAGTTCTGATCCTTACAGGTGTGTAGGAAGGAATATATTATTATTATTATTATTATTATTGTTGTTTTATGTAAAACTTAGTTAATGATTTTTTGAACCCGGACAGTAATTAATCACATTTACTGTACATCTGCAGCTCTTTGCTTCGGTCTCTTCTCGCATGGTGATGTACGATCCTCGTCAAAGAAGAATTATTCGATCTGGTGTTACAGGTGTTACTCCATCTTGAGGCCTGGGTTCTCAAGATGTTCATCCACGACAGATGCTGTTTATTGCACCAAAATTATCTGTTGTGTGCACCTGTCTTTATGCACACGACTGTCTATGTTGTACCTTTATAGAAAAGCTGTAATGTAAAAGCTATTTATAATGCAATTAATTTATGTTCATCAAACGAGAGATGAGCTCTGGAACTATTGCTGCTTAGAATCACTGACTGACACACACACACATTTGCTGTTGACTGGATATTAGCCAGCTTGGTGATAATGAACAGAAGGCATCAATACATTATTGCCTCATTAAATCCAGGTTCAATCAGCAGCATACGAGTAGCAATAAATACTTTTCTTTGGACATGCAAACACTTGGAACCCAAATTGTATTACGATATGATTCCTGTATCATGATTCATGTTAGCTCTGATTCATAGCCTTCCTGATACGATTCTGCGAATTTCTGCCCTCCAGTAAGGCTATGGGGCAAACGGGGTTAAATCTCAAATCGAAATTAGACCAGCCTCTCCTCTTTAGTGGAAATCTCACGAACATTTGACCTACTCACCAATACAAACACGGGTTGTGTCAATAGAAGGCCTACTTTCCTTAGTGGAAGCACTCTGAGCCCCCCACCACACGTATAAACGGTACTTTTTGGCCAGAAAGGGATTTTTTTCCACCGGAGGAAAAATATTCTCTATGAGGCAGTTCTCTGGGCAATATCAGTAGAGGGCGCAGCGGAGTAACTAAAAATGTTTTTTTTCCGGTGGAAACAAAATCCCCTTTTGGCCAAAAAGTACAGTTTATACGTGTGGTGGGGGGCTCAGAGTGCGTCCACTAAGGAAAGTAGGCTTTCTATTGACACAACCCGTGTTTGTATTGGTGAGTAGGTCAAACGTTCGTGAGATTTCCACTAAAGAGGAGAGGCTGGTCTGATTTCGATTTAAGATTTAACCCCGTTAGCCCCATAGCCTTACTGGAGGGCAGAAATTCGCAGAATCGTATCAGGAAGGCTACCAGAGCGAGAATATCTATAGATGAATGCGGATGAATTATCGAGCAATGTTTTGTCCTGAGGCCATCATTCTGCAGTGTATTCTGTATGTGTAATTGGTGTATGTGTATCTCATCTCCTGGACAGGAGCTATATGGATGTTTAGCTCGTTGTTCTAGCAGTAGTCTACAGCATGTGGTTCTCAACCAGTGGTGGGGGACCACCAGCGGTCCTTCAGGGGTTCCAGGTGGTCCCCATGCAGCTAAATAAGATGGAGAGTTGGTAACCAAATGGACCCTTATTAGATCTTTATCTCTCTCGACCCGTACAGGTCCATTTTGTTTCATTTTACACTCTCAAGAGATACATTATGGTTAAACATCTGCATCACTTTAATTAGCAAGAAGTCTATACCGTTAGAGAATGTAGAATAATTGTAATTTTGATTGTTTTCCTGTTGTCTCTCCTATATTGTACCACATCAAATTCAATACAGCATGGAATTATGGACGAAATCTTATCCAACAACTCCAACAACAAAATATTCTTAGTCTTGGGTCTGAGAGGCCTACATCTCCTCAAATGGTGTTGGTGACTCAAATGCTGAATTAACAATGGACCTTGATATGAAAAGAGCTGAATAGCACTAGTCTACAGACGATAGACTCCACTCACACTGACATGATCACATGACCACTGGCACTAAAAATAACTCTGCTTCTAACACACCACAAGGATGATACCTGGGGCTAAGAATAACATACCAGTGGAGGGAGACCAGATGATGGTAAATCAGTGAAGTGGCTCCGTCGCTGTGCAGAATAGGGATGTCAATTATTGATTAATTCATGAATTGATAATTCATAACCTTATCGATCAATGAACCAGTTAGTTGATAACCGGTGTTTTTTTTTTGGGGGGGGGGGGGGGTTTACAATCTGAGAATCTTAATGTCCAACCTCAATGTGAATGTAAGGCTGAGACAGCATTACATTCACAGAAAATGGCCCAATGATAAAACCGCAGAATTTCTATTATATTTCTATTCCAGTTAGCTGAAGAATTTGTTAAACGGTGATTAACTTTTAACGTCCCTAGTACAGAAAGAAGTTAATTCAATCTTCAAATAATAGTGATTGTACTTTATACCTTAACCTAGAGCACATCATGTCTGTTCACTGACATGAGAAGAGGATCGCTGTGGGAAAGAGAACTGTAACTCACACTGTAAACAATCCTGTGTTAAAGATGGAATGCCATAATCCCCCCCCTCCCCCCCTTAAAAGATGACGCCCGTCAATTTCATTGTAACTAAGATATTCGATAGAAATTCTTTAATGCCATATTTATCCAGTACGAACGCAAATGTGCTATCCAAACGATTAGTCTAACCTGCTAGCCACTAGGCCTGCCTATAGTCACTATGACCATGTGATGTACGGTATCATTAATGATATTTTCAGGGCGTGTCATTGGCACTTTAAGCCTCGCCCATAGCTGTTATATGATAATGGGGGAGGGGTTAGGGAAGGGTTAGGGTTATGATATCACTAAAGTGGTGTATTTTGATCGTGCCTTTTGACTCAAAGGCTTTAAGCTTTCGGGAAGAAACCAAAAATACACAGGGAAGACATATTTGAATATTATAACCACACCTGGTCGTCTTTTTGGAGTAATGTTAACTCCATAGACACATACAAAAGTTAAAGAGTTACAAATGCATAAATGAGTAGTAGGATTTTTCTGTGTAATATTGTCTGGTTTATAGAGATTGTTAGTGTGGTTAAATCTTTCAGTAAATGGACTGTCTTCATAGGGACCTTGTGTGTTTGTGCATCTCTCTCCCTGGCAGAGCAATTTGATAAATCCATGCAAAGCCAAGCCAAACAATTAGTTTATGGAATGTATAAATGCAATGTATACACTTCTCCCACCTGCATGTCCAACTGAGACCCTTATTACTTACTTCATGTGTAGCAGTTCATAAAATCTGGTTTTTATTTTTCACCAAATTGTGCTACACTGCCAGTAGGTCACAGGAGTAGCCTACCTCCATACATTAATTCACATATTATGTTATATACTTTTAGCAATATTTACATTTTATAGTCAAATTTCCAATACTATACTTTTACTTCTACTCCACTACATCTCAGAGGCAAATGTTGTACATTTACTCCACTACATGTATTTGAAAACTTTAGTTACTAGTTACTTTCACATTTTGATTATTACTACAAAACATGCATTAACCACTACAGCCCTATATGTCTACAAGCTCACGTGAGCTTGTAGATCTGCTATTTTCAAACATTTTATATTATTTTGAAAACTTGAAATGGCACATTCTGCATAATAAGTACTTTTAGTACTTTAAGTACATTTTGACGCCAATACTTTTTTGAATTCTGGACTTTTTAATTGTAACAGAAATTGTTTTATATTGCAGTATTTTTTTGAGTGGTGCAACCACTCCTACAACCAGCAAGGTCCGTGTACCTGTTTGTGTACCTGTATGTCCGTGTACCTGTTTGTAAAAGTGAGCACGAGTATGTGACTTATTTATACCAGTAGGGGGCACCAGAGTGGTACAACCAGCAATGTCCGTGTACCTGTATCCTGTTGTCATGAGCACGAGTGGTGTGCGCATGCGTGACATTGGAACGATACAGAGAAGAAATTGGAATGATACAGAGAATAAATTGGAACGATACAGAGAAGAAATTGGAACGATACAGAGAAGAAATTGGACGATACAAATTGGAACGATACAGAGAACCAATAGACGGGAGTTGCACCACTCGGTTCACACTGGTGTGATTTTCCACCACTGCTGGAGACTCCTGTCGATGTTGACATGTAAACGGGAGAAACGTATCAATAAAGCTGTCAGATTATATAATACCCTTGAGGCACTATAGTAAAGTGTTGGAACCTTAGTCACCCGAGGGCAAGTAAGACACTGTCTTGGTTCCTACTTCACATAACAGGAGGTTGTGCTCTCGGGCGGATATGTTTTGCCCATTTCTAAAAATGGCCGAGGTGACAGTCGGGTCGATTGTGTGATTTATATGATCGGGTGTTATCATGCATTAGCGTGGAGACATCGGGGCTCACCGGGGAGGGCACACATCTTCAGGGCGAGTACAGGCGATAAGCTCGGTTGGTGGTCTGGATGCACTGATAAGAATAAGTGGCTCACCTGAAGACCTGGCCGTCTACAGTACATGAATGACCCCTGGAGGTGAATTCTGCCACTTTTTTTTGGGCGGATGTGCATCGAGCAACAGTATGACGTGGAAGGCTTACAGCCAAATGACCAAATGAGACTGATTGAGACTGGTTGGAAATGAACATGACAGACCTTCACTGTGATCTGTCGCTCGCACTGCAGGGGTCCACAGACTCCACACAACCACTCGATTAACGGCGACGTAGAGAGAGAACAGCTGGAGTGTTTTCGTCGACTAAAACTATGACGAAAAATGTTCAACCAACCTTTTTCACTTACTAAAACTAAACCAGTGAGGCTGATAACCTGAAACAGGTCTGGCAACTATATATGGACCTTTTTCGGGCCGGGTAGGGCGTAAAGTGTGTAGTAATTTCAAATTTGTAAGGCCAGGCAGGGCCTTGGGCCAGCCCAGGTAGGGCCAGGCCTTCATTTTCGGGCCTGTTGAGAGTTTTTGCCGGCTGTGCTAACAACTTTGGGGCGGGCCCGCCTAGAGTTTGAATGGACGGGTATCAGTCAAAAGGGAGACATCGAAGAGGAAGGACTGGTGGGGAGGATCAACATATGGAATGTCAGAACAGGTCAGCTCAGGTCAGAGATCTGGGTTTGAGGCTTGAGTTCAGATGTAGATTTGCTGACCGGCTCCATATATGCAGATCTAGGTGATGATCCAGTCTTCTCCATGTATGGCTATCCAGTGTTTGATGAGGTCAGTGTCGTGATCTTCATATATGGAGATTACCCATATAAAGAGCGTGCCACGAGGCTTGATGGACTGACGGCCATATATGGAGTGTGGTCACGAGGCTTGATGGACTGACAGCCATATATGGAGCGTGTCACGAGGCGTGATGGACAGACAGACTTGACTAAGAGGTTTTGCAGGTTTCCATAGTAATCTGCGACCTATGGTATAAAATAAAAATGAAGCCATGATGACGGCTATTTTCAGCATTCAACCAAGTGTAAAATCAGGCATTCTCATCCACATCAACCCACTTGAGACAGACAAGATTTCATTAACAAATTAGTATGATGATGAACAAGCATGATGTGGCAGGCATACTGTCAATTGGCCAAAAACCCATTTTGCTGATTAATTGAGACTGATAAGTTGGAAATTGACAATTGAGACTGATTATTTGGATAGGGTTGTCCTTTTAAGAATGATGTGGCTTTGTATAACTGAACTGAAGGATATTTCCTTAACCCATTCTGTGCGGGCACCCCTTTTGGTGTTTTAACTCATTCCCGTTTCACATTTGAAACTATTCAGGTTATGCTTAATCACACCCCACTTCTGTGGCCAACACGGAAGTGTCTCTTGCCTACAACAACTGTGGACTAAACCTTATATACTGGTATAACTATGGACTAGACTGCGATGGAGACCCGCTGTCTCAAGCGAACTCGAGCCACGTGAGACACCACCGAGCGAGCTAAAGCGAGCAATTTATCGTGTCAAACGCTGCAAAGTTCGATTGAGCCGTGCGAGCTGCGATCAGAATAGTAAATAATGTTTTCCCCCCGACTGCCACTCAAAGTGGCTACTGGCCAATCAAAGCACGTCCTTGCACAAGTGCACTGGCCAATCACAGCACATCTTTTGACGTCTTTTTTTCAAATGGTGCTGCCAAGACGTCCTTTTGAGTTTTTGTTGGTTATTCCACTAGATTGAGCCTGCAAGTGTCAATGGGGCTTGGACCTGGGGAACCACATGGTAGCAAAAATGTCCTCCCACCAACCTCTTCCTCATATTTCGCTTCCTTGGTTCGTTCCAATTTGGCATGACAACTTTAAAGGCGTAGTGAAACGGAAATGGTGGACATTTTATTTTGAAGTTTCAGACACTCTGAAGTTTCTGAACCAATCAGAGCGTCACATCCCTTCAGGCGATGGGACGGTAGCTAGGGACGGTAGCTATGCTACGCAGGACAGCATGGAGTGTGTTTGTCAGATAGTCGGCCAGCTGTACCAGTTTACTGTTATGTGGTTTATTTCTACCCTATAATGTTTTCAGATAAATATTTTAGCGTGATGATTAAGTTGAAACCGAGTCTGGCAGCACCATTTGAAAAATAAGACGTCAAAAGATGTTCCCGTGCTGTGATTGGCCAGTGCACTTGTGCAAGGACGTGCTGTGATTGGCCAGTAGCCACTTTGAGTGGCAGTCGGGGGGGAAAACATTATTTACACTGTCTGGATGGTATCTTGAATGGGAATAAAAACGGAAGATTTCTGTTATCAGTAGCAGCTGTGTTGTACGGATGGGCAGATACTGTATGGTATGATTTTTATTGGCTTTTATCGATGTGGGCCTCGACATGTCATCGCGCAGTACGTTTTCGTTTTCAGGAAGTAATTAAAATTCTATTTTAATTACTAATAATTTTATTTTATTTTTGATAAATACACAACAATGAAAATGTACCCATTTCTTTGGCATCCATTGTTAGGTATGCTCATATGATGACCACGGATGTGGTCTAAAAGTGTGAAAAACATATTTTTCATTTCACCCGGTGTGCGATCTTAGTGAAGATGAATATTCTAAAGCTGCAGTAAAGGCAGGCAGTGGTGACAACTGGCAATTGGAGAAAAGGGGGTGAAATAAATTTGACAGTCAATGAGTTCATTCTCTTATAAATACACCCCCCCCCCCCCCCCCGCGCACGTGCAAGCACATACAGTACAAGCACATATTCTTCTTTGTTGATGCTTTGTAGAGATTGCGTATAATTTAGTTAGTACAGTAGGTTGGAAATATGCAGTTGTTACTTTCACATCCTTTGATGAGATTTCTAATGAAATTCTCCCGGTGAGCCCAATGTTTAATGACTTTGAGCGGCCAGCCAGCTTCAGCGAGAGAGTCATTTAAGATATGTTCTTGTTTACTAGATATGATCAGTTTAACATTTTATGCATGCAGTCAGAGTTCATAGAATTCCCTCACCGTCTCTCAGCATTAAGATAATCTCTTGAGCTCCATTCCGATCTAACAAAAGAAACCATTAGCAGAACTGAGGGTGGAAAAACAGTAGATTACGTTTGTATTCATTTATTTATTTGACAGTATTTGCTGTTATGAAGGGCCCAATCAGAACGCCCACAGTACAGTACAAATTGTATGTAGGAACTGGCCTAATTGGATTGACCAAGGCCAATGATGTCTGATTTTGATGCCGGTTAAGCCATCCAATAAAATATTAGGAGTTTGATTGAAAATCAATAACTAAGCCTCATATGATTTTCTCTCTTAAGAAATCCAGCTAATCTGTAGACATTTCCACACTAATCTTCCAACATTAATCTAACAGCCAACAATGTTGAGTAAACAAGGTGGTGTAGAGGGCAGTTTCTACTAAAACACTAAACAATTTTGGATGACTAAAATAGGACTAAAACAAATTTATATTTTACTCAAAAGACTATGACTAAATAAAAATGTAACAAAATCTAACAATAAACTGTAGTGCACTGCAGCCTTGCTGACCTATTGCACACTTGGGAAGACCACTGGGGCCACTGTGGAACCACATTACATAGCTTCAGTCAAACCTAATGGGGAAATGATTAGCTGATGAGTGATGACCTATATACTGTAGTTAGCATCCAGCAAGCTTCAAAGCCATCGTATAAAGGGCAGTTAAGCCAGTTATTAACACGTATTCATGTAATCACCTAGTCCAAAAAAGCCATGCTACACTATAGAGCGTCGCAGTCCCGCCCACTTTCAAAACGACGAGGGCACCAGGAAATAATTCCCCATTCATTTTCCCCATAGACGTTTCAAAAAGTATTTATTTAAAGACCTGCATTCATTCATACTCCAGTTTGAGGTGATAGCTTATCACCGCGTTTTTTTTTAAGGGTTAGGAACCCCCCCTCTGACACATCTATCTGTTTTTACTGTCAGACAAGTCCTTTCGCTCCAGAGCTATCACTCTGGAGCTATCATTGACAAATCATGACAATAAACACATATTTTTGGGCCGAACAAATGATTAGAATACACCAAAAAAACAACAAAAAAGTGTTGTACCCTGCCCTTTTTTTTTTTTTTTTTTAAGATATTTTTTTGCGGCTTACGCCTTTTATTGATTTTTGAAGGGACAGACAGTAGGCTGACAGGAAACGGGAGAGAGATGGGGGGATGACATGCAGTAAAGGCCGTGTCGGGTCCGGGAGTCGAACCCGCGGCACACTGCGACTGGATTACCAGTCCGGTGCCCAGACCGTTACGCTACGGCCTGGGCCTGTACCCTGCCCTTTTGTTCGTCTTTCTAATTATCTGTTCCGCCTCAAAAAATGTGTTTATTGTCATGATTTGTCAACTCGGCTGTTGGCTTTGTCCGAGGCTTTAAAGTTCTTTAAATAAATACTTTTTGAAAAGTCTATGGGGAAAATGAATGGGGAATTATTTCCTGGTGCTGACTCGTCGTTCTGAAAGGGGGCGGGACTGCAACGCTGTATTGAATTAAATTAAATTGTATTGGTGTCAAATCACAACAAGTATTATTATTATTATTATTATTATAAAGGAACACAAACATGTTTGCATGTTCACTGTGTTTAACTGACCGACAGACAGGCAGGTGGAGAAGTGCACAGTACTGTTTGGACACTGAGCCAATATATAAAATGATTTAGGAAAGGTTTATTTCGCTGGTTTCTCTGCTCCACTGTAATCCTCCCTGAACAGAGCACTGTTTGCCAATGAGCTTGCAGTCTCGCATATCAATCACCATTACTATTCACCAATTTCAAGTCAACTTTTCATGCCCATGCTTGCTTTCTACAAAGTAGATTGGATTTTCCAAATCATATTTTGGCGAGGACGAGTGACTACAAAACAGTGCATGAGAAATTCAAGTAATTGTGTACTTTTGTTCAGTGACTCACTAAAGCAAAATGGCTTCTGATTTTTAATGTTGTTGTCCTTTTGTACATCAAGATGTGGATTGATGGTTTTGCGTGAGAACAGAAGTGTCTCAAACAGATCAATGTAAGGAGATTGTTTCAACTGGCCGCATGCAAAGCATCACTTACACCATGCCGCCGGACCATCAAAATGTCCATCGATTTTGTGGAGTGAAGTCTTGAGTTGTGTCAGGCTTCACCTAAAGGTAAATTCCGAATTAGTATTGAATGGCACGTTAATGCTTCTATAAAGGACAGCTGATGCCTTTCCTTAATTCCCCCTCATTATGTAATGACTCCGATAGAGCCGAGCATTTGTTCTTTTGTTTTTTTCAGTGAAGCCGAATGCATCACCAGAGTCATCCATGATTTGATTTTACAGGCGTATAGACGAGAAGATGACCATTTCCGTGAGCTGAATTATGGTCGGTAATCTTTATGACAGACAGACAGGCGGTGTCCGTCCGGTTTACTGATAGTGATCTTGGGTCCTCCCGCCCCCCCCCCCGATGGCAGATCTGCCATTTCTTCTCTGAAGGGTTTTCTTTGCAGGTTCACATGGAGGCCTCCCTCCCTCCCCTCCCGTCCTGTCACGTCCACTTGTCACCAGTGCTGGAAGAAATACTAATTTGTTTTTACTTAAGTAAAGGTATACCAATATTGCAATGTAGAAATACTCAAGACAAGTAAAGGTATGGAAAGATTGAAAGAGTGAAAGTACAAAAGTGTTGGCATCACAATGTACTTAATGTACCAAAAGTAGTAAAAGTACAATCATTGCCTCTGAAATGTAGTGGACTCTAGTCCACTACATTAAAAAGTATTGGAAATTAGAAATACTCAAGTAAAGTACAAATACCACAAAATGATCTGTATTTGGCCGGACCCCCCCCCCCCCGAAGCAAAGTTCTCTGTGAAAGAATATATATTAGAAGATTTTCGCCACATTTTCAAGATTTTTCAAAAATAGCAGATCGTGCCGCGCTATGGGCTTGTAGATCTGCACATTTTTTTTTCAATAGCTAAAGTACAACACAATTAAAACACCAAAAGAGGTTCCCACCCTGAATGGCTTACAGTACTGTAGGTAAATGTAATTTCTTTACAGTACGGTCTACTTGTCGTCATGCACCCACACGCTGCCTCCTCCTCATCCCCGTCCCTGAGCAGCATCATCTGTGGCGGCCCTGACCTTGTCACTGGGCTGTTAACAATCAGGCGAGCTGACAGTCGAGAGCCACCCACTCGGCGTGCGTGCACGTCATTTACCCATCAGGCTTTGCGCTATAGGCCTATGTGCACATCATCCACGGTTTGACAAGGAGCACAAGTTACAAGTTCTAAGGCATTTAAGCTATATACTTAATTGTGCATCGTGTCACTCACCGGAAAATATCCGATATTTAAACTTGCAGTGCATCTGAGCTAAGTAACTCAGGCTTAAACCTTCCACGTAACTTATGCTGACTTCACACTGGCAGCTACAAACATACAGGCTATACCATTCATTTTCAATGGAAGTCAACGGCATGAAGATGCAAAGATACAGGCTACCATTAATTTTCAATGGAAGCCAACGACATGAAGATGCAAAGATACAGGCTACCATTCATTGTCAATGGAAGCCAACAACATGAAGATGCAAAGATACAGGCTACCATTCATTGTCAATGGAAGCCAACAACATGAAGATGCAAAGATACAGGCTACCATTCATTGTCAATGGAAGCCAACAACATGAAGATGCAAAGATACAGGCTACCATTCATTGTCAATGGAAGCCAACGACATGAAGATGCAAAGATACAGGCTACCATTCATTGTCAATGGAACCCAACGACATGAAGATACAAAGATACATCAGACATTTGTAGCTGCTACAAAGCTACAAAAAAGTTGGGGTGGTTTCAACTTCAGCTACAAATATACAAAGCTACACATATGCTGTGTGGCTTTGTATGTTTCTATCTTTTGTATCTGCAGCATCAGTCTGCAAGCACGCACAGTCTGCCTTGACGCACACGCACGCGCGTGTGTGCGTGCGTGTGTGTGTAGGGGTGCAGGCTTGACAGTGGTGCAAGGCTGTCACATCATCCATCAGCCTGTCACAGGCCATCGCCCCGGTGGTCGGTAAACAAGAGAGACAGAGCGGCCTTCCCCGGGCACCGTTTGTGTGGACAGGCGGGGCAAGCGTCATCTCCTGCTATGAGACGTATACTGTAGTGGTTCTCAAAGTGGGGTCCACGGACCTCCAGGGGTCCATGGTGGATAGTTATAGAGTCCATTTGGTTCCATTTGTACACATTGGGGTCCCAGAGGTAGAAATGCCATTACTAAGTCTGCACAATTAGAGAATGTAGAAGATTTTTTTATTTTGATCGTTTGTCATCTCTCCTATGGTGCCAACATCAATACAGCGTGGAATTGTGGCCAAAATCTTATCTAACAATAACAAAATATGCAAAGTCTTGGATCTGAGAGGCTAAATGTCATCAAATGGTGGTTTATGGCTCAAAATGCAGAATAAACTAGAAAAAGTGCCCTTCTGGGCACAGGTCTCCACCAGGAGGATAGGAATATTTAGGAGTAATATAAACATGTTTTTTGTTTGTTTGTTCCAATCTTTGCCAATCAGGATGGAATATGGGAAATGGTGCAGATCCGTGTTGATGGCACGCATGCACAATCCACCTGTTGGTGGCGCTATAACAGGGCAATGTGAAATGGGTGGGCTATATTCCTCAGCCTAGTAGGAAAGTGCGTGAAAGATTTCACGTGAAATTGCACGCTGCGTTCATGATTTGAGGTTTTTTGTTCAAAACAGGCCAATCCTGCAAAATTTGAAAGCCAATGTTAGCCAATTAGGATGGAATATGAAATATCAGACACATCCGTCTTGAGCACATGACTATGGAGATACTGTGTAACGATTTGCGGGATTTTTGGACAAAATCTGTAGGTGTACTGTGCAAAAACTTGTTTTGCACAAAGCGGCCTCCTGGTGGCGCTATAACAGGCCGTTCTGGAAATCTTGGGGCAGAGGTTCATCGTTGGCATCCAGGGAGTGTGTGTGCAAAATGTGGCATCGACCGGGTTAACGGTGGCCGAGATTAGCTTGTCACGGACGGACACACGGACACACGGACACACGGACACACGGACACACGGACGGACGGACGGAGTGCAAAACATACTCTCTCCCCATGCCTTCGGCCTGGTGGAGACAATAATGGGCCTTGATATGAAGAGGGTTGAGAAACACTGGATTAGAGGGTTTGTGGACATTGGCAGTATATAGACAGAGGTCAGCGTAATAACGCTGCCCTCTTGTTTCTGGTCCATGGAGAGACAGCTGTTACGTCCTCCAGTACTTCCAGACAGACAGACAGACAGACAGACAGACAGGTATAGGTCAGGCTGCCTCAACTGAACTGGAGCTGATGTTGGTTGGGGGTTGGGACTAGGCCAGGGGACCGGGCCCTGGCGGAGCCAGGTTATTTGTGAAGGGGACCAGGGAGGTTGCAGCTGGCGTCCATGCTGTTGGCAGGTTTTTTTCGTGCCAGATTGGCTGACAATGGAACACCTCCACCACAACCAAAGAGCTGCCTTTATATCCTCAAAAGGAGTGTGACGGGCAGCCAACCCCATAATGCCCTCCCTCACTACCAGGGCCATTGCGATGCAGATGTAGATAAAAGGATGTGGAATTCTTATAGGATTTATAATGCTCGTCATCTCCAGTTATTGTATACTAGACCTGTGCCCGTCGGCACAGTTGGGAACCTTCTGACTGACTGCTATGAATGACGGTGAAATGTATTTATTTGTATGTGGACTGAACTGAATATGTAAGTCAGAGACTACCTAATTCCTGTTATAGTGTCCATTATTTGCAAAGACCGTCGGAGGAGGGACTGTCGGAGGAGGGGTGATTTATACGAGCAAAAAGGAACGCGGGCTGCGGGCAGGTCAGGAATTCCCTTCACAATCATATACTGTAATATAAAAGTGTGCGCATCCTGGCGCTTATTCACTATTTCAGGAATAAATAGCCTTGCACATGTTACCATACGCATTGGCCTCGGTTACATGCACAAAATGATGAATTGTCTATTCTGTAGACTGTATGGCTCTGGGTTCGGAGTTCCAGTGATACAGCTGTGTGACACTGTATTGTTCCACCACTTTTGCTTTGGCAATGTAAACGTATGTTTTCCCATGCCAATAAAGCCCTTTGAATTGAACTGAATTGATACACGTCATAAGTGATCGCGGAATGTGCCGTCGCTTTGAAATGACTGAGTAGTAAATTCCGATTCTAGAGGCAAATCCACTCCACCACTCTGTCCTCGCATCGAATCCTCTCCTCCTCGCTGGGGGCGGAGCTAAGGAGCGAGTGGAGGATGAGAGGGGAGTGAGCGAGTGGGAAAGTTGCGGTATTGGAATTTGGCTTTAGGCTCATTAGGTCCACTGGCAGAGCCTGACTCGAGCCTTTTGTGGTGGTTCTAGATCTGGACAACCGTGTATCCGACCGACTCAAGGCTGGGCACTGCCCTCCCTGTGGTGGTGTGGAACGCGTGTTGCAAATGTGAAGTCGGTGGGGCGAACGGTTCTCGAGTTGTGTGGATTACAGACGTACGTACACGGGTACACAACAGAGATGTGGTGCATTTATTGTAAGTTTGTAAAGGGAAAACAGAATTGTTATGACATAACCACCAAAGCATTCTGCAGAGGAGGATGACCTTTAAGCATTAACCCTGCTGATTCATACTCCATCATGAGAAAATAGCCCATCTTACAAGATCACAATGTGTTGCATCACGGTGCGTTGTGAGCTTGTAGATCTGTTATTTTCAGATAATCCTCTCCTTGTGGCTGGATGGTAATAATATATAACACGGCCAAATGACCAGAAAGAAAGAAGTACAACAGACATCTCATTTACAACTCATTTCCGTTTAATAATAATCCTGACATTCAAGCAGAAAAGTCTTCATTGTCTGATGGATTATTTTTCCTTTGTGTCTGTGAGAGCTGATGCAATATAGATTGAAATGTCACAGGAAACGAAAAAGGCATTTTATCACCCGTCGTCTTTTCTCACGAGCGCTGCCATCTATTTCAGCAACTGTCAAAAGCTAAGATGCCATCTAACTTTGATTATTCTCCATTGTTTGTGTGCCTGCTAATATTGAGTATATACTGTTGACTTGAATGCTTCAAATATTGCATTGTGGAAATGAAATGCATCTGGCAAAACAATAACAAGCAAATGCCCATATGTGATACGTTTTAAGCAGTGGAAAGTTTACATTTACTAGTACTGTAAGTACTGTACTTATTACTTAAGTACAATTTGAAGTATTTCCAATACTTTTACTTCTACTCCACTACATCTAGGATCCAAATATTGTACTTTTACTCCACTTCTTTTTTTTGGGTAAACTTTAGTTACTAGTTACTTTGTAGATTGTGATTATTATTATTACAAAACATACATTATACAACATGTCATTTCAAGGAAGCAATCTGATTGGTTGAAACAGCTTTCTAGCCGTGCTTTATCGATAATGGAACTGCTAATACACAAAATTCAGCCGTGCTTTTCTCCCAGGGCGCAGCAGACTCGATGGCTATAGGCTAGCTAGTTTTTTGTGACATTTGTGGTCGTAATAGTGGCTACATCTGTCATTTAAAAACAGCGATAATCTTAGTTTTAAGGGTAACTGTTGTATAATTGCAATTCTAAAACGGTTAAAACGGTTAAATCTCACGATAATCCACACCTTCAATCACTTTATATCATTCCCAGCAGATCCCACGGCTCTATAGCTGTAGCCTGGTTAATAAACCAGCCAACGGCTGATTCGGTCTGGTTTATTAACCAGGCTACTATAGCTGAACTGGGGAAGGGAAGCACTTGATTGCGTTACACATGCTGGCCGTGCAGACATACAATTAGACACATATTCACATCACATATTCAGATATTAAAAAAAAGATACAAAAGTACAAAAACAAAAGTTGCGGCGGGGAAAGCTGAAAGCTGACTCTGATGTACAGCAACTCAGTCCTCTCATACTTCAGACAATCCAAACGTAAAACACGCAACAAACAAACAGACAATGAGCCAGACCAGCACTATGTCGCCATGCAACGGTGTAAAATAATATAATAATATAATAATAATAATAATAGCTCAGATTTATATAGCGCTTTTCTAAATACCCAAAGCGCTTTACATGGGAACACCAGGAACAGACTTTATTAAGAAAAAAGATCAAAGCTAAAACATAACAGATACAGGGTTAAAAAGATAAACGAGACCTCAACTGGGGAAGGCTATTCTGAAGAGGTGGGTTTTAAGTGAGGTTTTGAAAGAGAGGAGAGAGGGAGCAGCTCTGAGATGGTTGGGGAGTTCATTCCAGAGTTTGGGGGCCGAAACATAAAAGGCCCTGTCCCCCCAGGTACGGTACTTGGCCTTGCGGACCTTCAGGAGGTTGGCTTCACTGGACCTGAGGGAGCGGGGGGGGTTCGAGAAGATCGGAGAGGTAGGGGGGAGCCAGGTTATTGAGAGCTTTGAAGGTGGTGAGCAGGATTTTGTAGTGAATTATTTGTTTGACGGGAAGCCAGTGTAGGTTGTGGAGGACGGGTGTGATGTGGTCTCTGGAGTGTGTACTGGTGAGCAGGCGGGCAGTGGAGTTTTGAACGTGTTGTAGTTTGTTGAGGACTTTGGAGGTGGTGCCATTGAGTATACTGTTGCAGTAGTCAATCCGGGATGTGATGAATGCATGGATGAGGGTTTCGGCGGCAGTGAAAGACCGAGAGGGCCGGAGGCGGGCGATATTCCTGAGGTGGAAGAAGGCGGTTCTGGTGATCTGGTGTATGTGGGGTAGGAATGAGAGGGTGTAGTCAAATATGACACCAAGGTTACGGATGTGGGGGGAGGTAATAACAGTGATCTACAAACTCATATGTCATGTTTCTTAAATGTTTTTGTTTTTTTGAAGAGGTGCTGTACTGACATTTTAGTTTGTCGTAGTCTCTTGAATAGTTTTCAGTTAGTTTTAGTCACCTGGAATGTTTTAGTGTTAGTCTAGTTTTAGTCGACTAAATCTACAGTTGATTTAGTAGACTAAAATTATTTGCACTTGGTTGAGTGCTGAAAATAGCAGATGTACTCGTCGCGACGCGTTGTGAGCTTGTAGATCGGCTATTTACTTGCTTAAAATAGCCGATCTACAAGCTCACAACGCGTCGCGATACATGGCATGTATACTCTGTCTGTAATGTAACTACAGTATTATTTATCTGAAAAATAAATTTATGGTGGAGAGATGATTCAAAAGTGGCTGTTCTTTTCTCAAACCAAGGTGTATGCAACTGCCTAGAAGTAAAGCACTGAATATGCTAGACACTTATATGTTTTTTTTCTGGGTAAAGTAGAGTCCTTGATGTTTCATTTGAGCTATTTCATGTCTTGGTCATCATATCACATAAGTTTATATTGGCCTTGAAAGATAAATGCCTGGATTTCTCAAAGGGCCTTTTTGCGTGTATTCAACTGCCTAGTAGGTAAAGAACACAACATTCTAGAAACATATTTTGTAAAGTAGAGACTTAGAGCTTCCAAATGAGCATGTGTGTGTGTCACTGTAGTCATATCACACAGTTTTTTATGGAGCTTCGAAGATTAGTGTAAATGGCCTAAAAGCAGGGCCTACTTTAGTCAGCGCATGGTGTTTTCAACGGCCCATAAATATAGAATGCAACATGCTGGAAATTCTTGTCGTCTTTCTGGGTAAAGTAGAGATTTAAAGCTTTGAAATGAGCTATTGTGTGTAACTGTAGTCAAATCACACAGTGTTATATGGGGCTATAAACATTATCATACTAAAACGGCTTGTAACTCAAAATTGAACCTTTTTCACTCAAACCAAGGTGTAATAAAATGCTTATAAGTCAACCATGGAACATGCTACAAACATATTTCGTTTTCTGTATAAAGTAGAGACTTGCAGCTTTAAAATAAGATATTCCGTGACATTGAGGTCATATCACACATTTTTCTATTGGCATTCAAATATCTCTTCAATAGCTGGCATAAGTCACCATAAACTGATATTAGGGGTGGCAGTCCAAGGGTTAATAATGTTGAGGATCCACAGCAAGCAGGCAAACCAGACAAACGCGTTTCAGCGCACAGGCCTTCGTCAGTGTCAGGGTTCATGGTCACACATTGAAGTCAATAAATAGAATCTCCTAAATACATCCAGATCCAGTGCTACATAGGAAGTATGGATGATTGCTGAGTGCGTGTGGGGGGGCGGGGGGCGGGCAAACTCCGACTTTTAAAAGTGAACACCTGGAACTGGGATTTATGCTAACGGCTAGCCGCAATAAAATGAGTTAAATGAAAACTACTGTAAATCCTAAAGTCTATTTTTCGGATCGAAATGTTGCATCGATATTAATGGATGTTTTTGTAAGTGAATACAGTGTGCAGGGCTCCTTCTTTCTGCTCTGCCGTGAGGGGAGAACGTGTGAACATTCCGTACATCCCATGCCGTGTTTGAAGTCATCATTTTTGCACGTCAACCTTATGGAGAATTACACAGAAGACATAGGAGGTATCTTTTACCACACTATACATAATACATTATTATTATTTCCTTAGATTTAGACTCAAAATTGGCAAAGTTTAGCTTTAATGATTGTGCCTGGAACTTGAAGCGAGCAAAGAGAGCAGATTGTTCATGCGCTTAGCCCTCTGTCTGACCTCTGAATGCCGCTGGGCACCAGTCGTAACCAGCCGCGACAGTGTGGCTGATGCTGTTGTTTTTCACCCTGCGATTCTCTGTGTGGTGTTTACCAACCATGACAGGGTGGCTGGTATTGTGGGGTTTTTTTGCACAACAGTGTTGATTTTGACAGCACATTTTGACTTGGTTTTAGTCAGTCTTTTGAATATAATTTCATTTAGTTTCAGTCGTATATTCTAGACACCTGAAATGTTTTAGTGTTAGTCTAGTTTTAGACTAAATTAGCCTTGTGTATAGCGATACTAATATCACTACGTGGGTATTAGTCTTGTCCCTCTCAGTATTGGATTTGTTTTGCAATGTCCCGCCCCATATTTGAATAGTGGGCCCTGTTTGGTTATAGCCTGGTTCCAGATGAATCTGGTTCCCTCGTCACCACTTTGTCCGTTAAGTTCTCCCACAAGAGGGGCCAGCCTTAATCTGCCTGGGGCAATATGCATTGCAAAGACTGATGAAGGCTGGCTATGCGAGCCTACGTCGACTAAGATATCATACAATTTTAGTCGACTAAATCCACTGTTGATTTTGTTGACAAATAAAGCATTTTGGCGGGCCTTGATGGCGTCATACTCCTTGACGTACGGGCCTTGACCGTGCACTGTCTCACTGATTGACAGGCTGA
>NC_139714.1:24021660-24156660 GCF_964188405.1 Protomyctophum parallelum | reverse complement strand
CTAACTGAGTCAGACCCACTGGGGTGTGTCACTGTGAGATGGTTCTTTGTGCAGTATAATTACTTTAAAAATAAATAACCTGGCTTTAACCACCTGAACCACAGCATTTTTATTATGGGGGGGGGGGGGGCGCATTAGACAAAATAGCAGATCTCCATGCTCACAACATAATGCAACACAGCTTTTGGTGTGGCCGGACAAAACAGTCCAAATACACAGCCAACTCGAGAGGTAGCCTTATGCGATTTTGGCCAATTGACAGTAAGACACGCTCGCGCCAGTGGACGGGAAGATTGCCTTGTCTCCATTGGCACTCCTTCACGATTTGCATTATGACAAGTGGAGACTTGTTTGGCAGTAGTACTGTATGCCATCTGTGGATGTGATCTTTTTTTATTTTCTGCTCTTTAAAACTCTACTTAACATTAGCTATTCCGGGCATGGTCTTAAAAAAGTGCAACAACAGCCCGGGGTGCATAATGTTAGCAAGAAGGGAAAAGCAACAGCCCTCTGAAGCTGTTTTTGTCAGACTATAGGGGGGCAGATGTTGACTACCAAACTAATCAAGTGTCCACTTGACGGTCGCCAGGGGGTGGTGTCATGTTTTTGCTTGCCTGTTAAAGCTATTAATCCATTTAGGCCTGACTTCGAAATTTAAAAAAGTATTTTTAAAATGTATTTTTTTCTGAAAAACCTCACATTTCGATATCAGTGGTTCTCAATATTTCATGTCAAGGACCCCAAAAATTATATATGTACTATGCCGCCGACTCCCATCTGAAAATATGTTGTTCCAGGGACCCTCCAGAAGCAAAGATTTGAGTTAAAAACGTTCACTCTGAAAGAATATATATTCAAAGATCTGTGCCACATTTCAAAAATAGCAGACGTACAAGCTCGTAGCGCGCCACTCAGTGGCGCGCTATGAGCTTGTAGATCTGCTATTTTTCAATAGCTTAAGCATACATAATGCGAACACCAAAATGGGTTCCCGCCCAAAATGGATTAATGAGGAGAGGCACAGACCCAGAGCCCCAGGCCTGATGTCTAAACAGATAGAGACTATAGCTTATTGCCAGGCAACTTTTCAAAAGAGCCACACGCCTCCAAGATAGAAAAGGGCATCAGACACAAGATGACTTTGCATTCGGTCCAAGCTTCTGCTTTTGTTGTCAGTTTATTGGCGCTGGAGATGGAGAAGGATGATAGAGGAAATGGAAGCGGTAGCGAAAGGCAGGGGGGAGTATACTGTCGTTGAGCGCAATATAGAAAATGGAGGATAAGAATAGTTTCATTTCTATTATATGACCTTGTGTGATCATTTGATAGAATCCACTTGCTGAGAAGGGGAGGTGCACGGGTTCACATGGTCACCGTCAGGCTAACTAACTGATGAATGCCAGCAGAACTTTCTGATGCTCTTGTATTATTCCTAGGATTGAGCACATTGAGTGCCTCACAATTTCACAAATCTACTGTACTCTGGATCTTAATGCTTTGGAATGCAAAAGGTGGAATCGGGTGTCTCTTCTCAATGTAAATATCTGTTAATTTAACCCATTTAGGCCTGACCTCAAAATGTAAAAAAAATCTTCTAAATCCTTTTTTTCAGTTTTCTGAAATAAATATTTTCACGATTTTTCAAAAATAGCAGATCTACAAGCTCGTAGCGTGCCACTCGGTGGTGCGCTATGAGCTTGTAGATCTTAGTGTGTATCTATTCCAGACAGACACTGCTTGATTCTTGCTAATTGCATATAGTGTATAATACAGATTATCACACCCCACTAATTCAAAACTTCTCTATAATCTCTATATATCTGATAAGAATTCAGGAGAGAGACTGAGAGAGGAGAGACAGAGGGGGAGATAGAAATTGGATCAATTTACAATTTAGGCATTTAGCAGACGCTCTTAATGCAGAGCAATTTACAGTAAGCAAGAACAAGACATTCTCATACATCAAATACATAAAAATAGTCATCAATCATACAAACCTAACATCCGTCTCTCCGTCTAACAGTGGAATATCTATTTTCTATACACAGTAATGAAACTATGCGTATACAGTACACTATAGAGTGCTATGTCTACATAAAATGCTATCTACAGTAAGTTACATAAGTTACAGTAAGCCTTAGCATACGCCTGTAAATTCGCAGAGGCTAGTGCAAGTGCTACGTGCTGAGATGGAGTCTGAAGCGGAAGATTGGGAGTGAGTCTGCAGTTCTGATTGCAATGGGAAGTACGTTCCATAGTCACAACGTGTCACCTGCGATGCGTTGAGCTTGTAGATCTGCTATAATTCTGTGTGCACGCACTTTGCACGCCTGCACGGCACTTCGCTAATTAAGAAAGATTTAGTGCAGATGCGCTCATTGCGCAGGGGCGAGCGAGAGGGGAATTCTTTCAACAAAATACTACAACATTCCAGTTCAGGACGGAGAGGACACTTTTCGGTCAAATAGGCAGGGAATAAAGCCCCCTTTCATAAGCAACACATTGATGAACAACAGAACAAGCTGATGATTTCAGCAGGTGTAGAGATAGGAGAGCAGTACCGGCATGCTTTTTTTCCCTTCCTTTTTTGGGGGTGGGGGGTTGACCCGCTGTCCCGCTTATACTTTTACTCCAGTACAACATTTGAGTACTTTTTCCATCACTGGCAACAAGGCATTGTATAGTAATCCTGCTGGGATTCCCTGAGGGTGCTGCTGGGAGGAAGTTAATGGATTGATTGATTGATTGATTGATTGAATAGTTTATTAGACAGAAATGTGAAAACGGCAACAGAGTACAGTCAAACACAAAAGTTTCCATTCGGGCTCTATGCAAATCAATTCTTAAACATGACATGAAAAATAACAACAAAATTCAATATCATCACAAAAAACAAAACTATATGTACAGAGTGGGGGGGAAATAAGCTGGTTGGGGTGATCACCTGTCTTAAGGGAGAAGTGATCATTTCCTTTCCTTTAGGCATGCCGGAAGGTGGATTTTCAGGCCTTTCAGGTTTTAAAGGATGCCAGTGATCTGCATTTTCTGAGAGAAGGGGTCAGGGCATTCCACGCTTGGGTCAGGGTGCCAGTGCTGTATAGAAGGAGCATTTACCAGCAAAGCGCCTGTGTGCCCATTAATACACAGCTTTTCCGCCAGTCATATAGAGAGAGTCTATATTCTTTCGCTCTTCGTTTTGGTTTCCTTTGCACCCAGTGTTTAGTGGCCGACGTGTTTCATCCATATTTGACATTCCGAGTTCCGTCAGCAGCTAGGGAGATCAGAGCTTGTCCTGCCAGTTCCAGTGGCACTTCAGCTGTGCTGATTGGTCTGTGGCAAAAAGGACAATCACAGCGTTTCTATTTTAAAGACCTAGTGAAATAAAAAATATGTTTTTCATACTTTTAGACCATATCCGTGGTCATCATATGGGCATACCTAACAATGGATGCCAAAACAATGCAGGGACATTTCCTTTTTTGTCTATTTTTATGTCAAAGCTCCATAAACAGCCAATTTTAATTTCTTCCTTTGAATGAAAATGTGATGCGTGATAACCATAGTATCACGCATTAAAAGGATAGAGACTAAACTGGCGCGAAGCTCCGCCCCCTCCGCTATTCATGTCAGTGGAAGTTGCTCAATGGCGTTTTGAAGCACCCGGAAGGCTGCCGGAAGTACCGTCTATTTCCACATTTTTTCGCTGATTCAGCATTTGGGCACCAAATTTTGGTGCCCAAATGCGGAAGTGCAGCTGGGCTTTAACATTGAGCGCTCGGTTGCACGGGGTTTCCTCGTCAAGAATCCACGGGTCCGCCTGCAGTCCTTCCTCTTACCACTAGGGCCCAGCGCTTCAACATTGGAGTGCCTAGCTGGCCCCTTGGTGATAACATGTTGAGTGTTGCATGATAAAAATGTAGCTTGATTTCATTCCACCTGTTTGATTCCCATAGCTGCACGTTCATCCAGACACAGCTGTTGTTGATTACAGAACTACTCTGTATTTAATCTCATTCAATATGGCATCCAGACAGATTTTAAATTAATCAGCATTCTAAAATATGTATCTGAAAACATTATAGGTATAGGTTAGAAATTAGCCACATAGCAGCTAACTGGTAGAGTTGGCCGACTGTCTGACGGTAAATAAACAAACTCCATGCGTTGCACGTGTAGCAGAGCTTCCGTCCCATCGCCTGAAGGGATGCGACGTTCTGATTGGTTCAGAAAGGTACAGCCTTCCTGTATGGAGCCAAAATATACATTTTGTTTGTTGATTCTATTTATTGTAAATTTTTTCTTTCACTTAATTGATGAGCTCCTGCTGTGTGTCTGCTAATCACCTTTACTTATGCCAGCTTTGTGTCTGGGCAGTGGCAATCAGTGAGAGAACAATGGGGGTGAGCTCTAGGCTCAATATTTTCTGTTGACCGTTTATCTACGCTTTGATCCTTTATCTATACGTTTTCATTTATCAACATTTTCAGTAAATTTTTTTGACCTTTTGTTATTCCTTTAATAAATCACCTTAACTACAATAAGAAGTTTTCTGGATTTGATTGAAACGCGTCATACAGTTCCTGCCGACAGCTCAGCCTCATAGCACTACTTCTATTTGATTCGATGGGAAGAAGTAGTCGCTACAACATTGTCAACAGAAAATAAGTTCTGGAAGGAAACATTGGAACATGGAGAATAATCGCAGCAACATTTGGACTTTGTGTTGCGCCTCAGTGACTCGGATTGGACTCGCATGAACCGCCGCAGCGGTGAAAATGTTTGCATCACAGCCATTAGCGGTGAGATACAATTGTTATAGGTTCGTTCCTTGTATTTGTTGAATTTGAACACAGTTGGAAGAAGTGCTGCCGCTGGTCCATTGGGGACTATTGTTGTTTGATTGTTGGCTGGTGTTGTGTGCGCGCTGCGCTGGATTGACGCAATTGTCGGGGGTTATGGCTTTTGTGCTCGTTTGAGTCGTTTCACTGTGGTTTGCTTGCTGTGTATTCTTTCTTGTACATTGGATGGAAAATGTCAAAATGAGTGACACAAACGCCACAAGCACAGACACAAACGAAATGGACCAAAGCGCTGGCAAATAAAATAGAAAAGGATCAGAAAGACCGCCACTCTCATGTTAAGCATGGAACAGTACACCCAGGAACAACCAAGGGAACTTGTGAGGAGTTGTCTACACATGGTGTCAGACAGAGGTTACAGAAAGGCTACATCTCTACTGAAAGAGCATTTCGGCAATGAGCATAAAATCTCTACAGCCTATGTGGAGAAGACTCTTTCATGGCCGTCAATCAAAGCCGATGACACTAAAGCTCTACAAGCGTACACTCTCTTCCTACGAGGATGTTCTAATGCCATGGAGGATGTCAACTACATGCATGCATGATATGCCATCTAATTTGTTGACCATTATAAAGAAGCTGCCTTACCGTCTGAGAGAGAAATGGTGTGGTATGTGATTTCCAGGAGAACCACGGCCGAAGAGCAAGTTTCAAAGACATTGTCATTTTTCTTGAAAAACAAGTCAAGATTATAACTGATCCCATTTTTGGTGATATCAAAGACGATCCAGTGAGCAAAGACACAAGAAGGTCACAGCCTCTTCCCAAAACAAGGGAAAGTAACTTTGCAACCACTGTGACAGCTGCAAAAGAGAAGGAAAAGGAAGGTCGTTTTGTGATGAAGAGATGTTTATTCTGGTGAACATGCTCTAGAACTGTGCCCAGAGCTGGAAAAGAGGACACATAATGACAAATGGAATTTGTTTTGGATGTCAGTGCTACATGTAGAAAGCGACTCAATTGCAGCATTTGTGGCTTAAGGCATCCCAAAATGCTGCATATCTACCACAGAACAAAGGACAAAGATAACATCCCACAAAGAGATCTGCGATCTGCACAGAAGGAGACAAGAAAACTTGAGAACCAGAAATGGCAAAGTCTCACTATTGAAGAACTGGCTACTGCTGAGATGACCTTAATCTGCCAGAAGAAGAGATTTGCAGGTGAAATCTCAAGTTTGAAGAAAGGTATGAATGTTAAAAGGTCAAGTCACATTCATAAACGCAATCCCGTTTTGGAAAACAAAGTGTTAAGAGTTGGAGGGCGACTTGACAGAGCAGCAATGCCAGAAGAAATTAAACATCCCGTCATACTGGCCAAAGAGCTTCATATTTAGTGCCTTTTCTGGTTTTATCTTCGTAGAAGATTTTGTGTTGTGCCTGATGACTACAAATCAGTGACTACAACATGATGTAAGTTACCATCCGCTACCAACTGGATCATCAACCCGACAAGGAATGCTTCCCAGGCTAGCTAAAGATCGGATCGGGATGGAGGGAGATTTATCTATTTTCTAGGGCTGTCACTCGATTAAAAAAAAGATCGAATTACAGGCTTTGTAATGAATTAATCAACATTTCTTGCATGTTTAATCACATTTCAATATCAATTGACCTGAGAAGCATGAATTAAAAGCGGTCTGAAAGGCTTCTTCTCCCATTGTGTGTACTGGGAGGTGCTGAGCTGTTTATTGGTGATCGGTACGCCTGAAATTCGTCCAGTGAGTGTAGTTCCTGTAGTTTGTTATTCATTAATTCAAATTAATCACTGAAAGTCCCAGCCCAGTCCTATTTCCTCTGTCTGTTGTATGACAAACTACATACTGTAGATAGGGGCTTGTGGCTATAACTCCTACTGTAACTTGTACAGACACTGTAAAATTGATGACATTTGTAGGCTACAAATGACAAATGTCGGTTGCATTTGAGGATGCTGATGGTTATGGTGTGCTCGGGCAAATTTAGGCAGCTTCAACATTCCAATTGTGTGGAAAAATGCATTGTTTTTTTCTCCCTTCAATGCGTTCCCAGGATCTGTGGAAGCTTCACTAATGATGTCAGAAGAAGAGCCACTGTCGTTTATATGCTAAATACGTTGTGTTTCAAGGTCAAACGAAGGGAGCTATACAGTGGTGTGTGTGTGTGTGTGTGTGTGTGTGTGTGTGTGTGTGTGTGTGTGTGTGTGTGTGTGCTCAAATTCACAATTCCATCTTCACATTCCCAATAACATACAGTGAGTAAAACACAGTCAAATCTGTTGATGCTTTGCACTCCTGCGTCTTTCAGTACATCCACATAATTATGTTAATGTGGGACGTCCTCGTGACCGGTCCCTGTGTGTTGGTTCCCACAGCACTAACTGGCAGCTCTTAGTGTATTTGGCAGTGTTCTGCTAGTCTCATTCTCCTGGCTGCTATTTTCTTTCTCACCCTTAGCATTCCATCATACAGATTCTTGTTGGTAACGTGTACGCTTGCTGATGTTGAGTACTGCACGTAGCATTCTGGTGTAAGCACCCATCTAGATACTTCTGGCAGGGTTGGCTTCAGGGTCCAGCATTCACTGCCATATAGGCAGGGCTGCACATAAGTGGTGCGCCACCGCGCATGCGTCGTCAAAATTCAAAATGCGCTGTCAATCAAGCGCCGGGAAGCGCTTCTGCGTACCAACAGCCGGGGCCGCCTAGAATGATTATTATGGCCAGAATACTAGTCAATTCTGTGGCGAGATCATTTCCCACCGACTGCCACTCAAAGTGGCTACTGGCCACAGTGCGTCCTTACTCAAAAGGGGGAGGATTCCAAGCTGCTTTCTGCTGGGAGCCTGGGAGGGCGGTTGACAGGAAAACCTGACACAAATAGTTTCGTCTTCTCCGTTTCAGATAGCAAACTACTGTAGTCCCCGGTGTAAAAGGGCATGCTTTGGATGCTTTGCACTCTTCCCATTTGCCGCTGTGCTTGTGTTTGTTTTCCGGCTGCTGGAGCAGCATGATTGCTCGTGTGCGATGCCGTCTCAGAACCCGAATCTGAGGCAGAAACCATATTAGCGTCTCTCACAGCCTAGGCACCGGCCACCGACTTTTTACGGGTACTAAGGTTTTAGTTCCGACATAGTGGAGTGGGAAGAGTTTAAAGCATTGCGGACTGGCACTGCTGCTGCCCAACATGAACACCGTGTCTCGACATACTGTCCCTTATTATCGTAAAGTCGGGTAGTGTACACTGTTTATTTTTGCACCGAGGAGCCATGTGTGTCTGACTGTCTGACTACGTACGTCGCCTCAGCTAAAAACAAAAGGGAACTAGGGAAGCCTGATGTATGCTTCGCCGTACGATGTGTCGCATGTTAAAAAAATAAGCTGATCTGCAAGCTCACAACGTGTCGCAACACGTTGTGAGCTAGTAGATCGGTTATTTTATACAAAATAATAAAGAATCTAAATATTGCTTTGATGCTCATATTATCCTTAGGAAGTGTTAAGTTGTTTTTATTAGAATATGCATTCCATAGGGCTGGACCACACATGGACCTAGATTTTAGCAAATTTAGATTTTTTAAATAATGGGATGAATCTACAACAAGAGCCATTCTAGGGCTAAATCTAGAGTTGCAATACCCTCCATTGACTCCCCACTCATCCAATAAATATTGTTTTGCTATAAGTTATTCATCCCTCTTTTATCCATCCGGCGAGACGGGTCGCCGCATTTTAGGAGCACCAAGAAACTCCTCCAGGTGCTCCTCTGAGTACTAGACTTGTGTGCAGCCCTGCATATAGGAGAACAGAATTGACCGTTGCATAGAAGAACCTGAGTTTGATTTGATGGGCGAGATTGGAATTCCATACGCTGGAACATATGCCGTTCAGGGCCCTCCATGCAAGTGCCTTCCTTGCTTTAACCCATTCTAGGCGGGAACCCCTTTTTGTAACCCTACCCTTCTGCATGGGAACCCCTCTTGGGATTCTGTACAGTTACAGTATGTACAGTATTCAAAAATGACAATGAAACATTTTCAGAAAACTTAGGTCAGGATTTAGAAGGCTTTTTAGAATCGACCTCAGTCCAAAATGTGTTGAGATCTTGTTCCGTTGAGTTGACCCATTTCATGGCCAGGACAGTCATCCATCCCCCTCTGAGTTTGTCACTTTGATAAATATAGTCCTATTAGATCACATAAAGACGGCTGATGGCAGAGGAGGTGTTGCACTAAGGCGAGAAAGAGATCATTTTGTGCCATTATCCGCCGAAAAACCTACTATTACTATGAGAGCTGTAATTTTGAAATCCCATTTAGGAGGAAATTGCTTTTGCCCTCTCCTACAATTCTTTAATATCCTGGTTCATTCTTAGTGCCAATAAGACCCGCCGTGCAGTCTTTTTTTTTTTTTTTTTACAGCTGCTGCCCAAAGGTGTCTGTGGGGAAGTTATTAGAAATTGCCATCTATTTATTGCTGGCTTTACCTAAAACACACATCATGGCCACCTGGCTCTGTGGAGGACTCATGGTCAACATGCTGGTGTCAATGCAGTGCATAATAAACAATAGTGTTGTGGTCGAGTCCACCTAAAGCGACTCCAGGTCAAGTCTGACGGGGGCGAGTGTGGGAGTGGGTCGAGTCGAGACCGAGACTGACCGAGTCGAGACCAAGACCAGATTTTTGTACTATATTTCTTTTAGATGTATTCCATTGCATTGTAGTGACTCGAGTGGACTTGGTGTGTACCGAGTCCCTTGGTCCGAGACCAAGTGCAAGTCAAATTAAGGTCGAGACTGAGAATGATGGAGTAAATGAAAATGTGGACTTAAGACCAGACTCGACACGAGTCAAGGACTCGAGTACTATACAACACTAATAGACAAACAGATAGAATAGAGAGACACCGTGCCTCCTCACCCTGAGGCCATTATGGTAACGACCTCACCAACTGCTGTGTTTTCTGTAATTGTCTTTTTGCCATAGATTCATCAGACACAGTTTTGATTTTTTTTTAAAGGGACCAAGGGATCCATTTTCGGCACCGCTAAACCCCTTATCCCTAAACTTCTTTGCCTTTTTTCTTCTTTTTTTTTACTATTTTGCAAAACATTTTTGAATAGTTAAAATGGCCAGTCTACAAGCTCACAATGTGTCAATGTAGAGTGGCTAGTTGAACCCCAAGCCTGAAGGGACTTTGGACCCTTTTTGTATTTGTCTGTTTTTAAGGAGCCAAGCCCGAAGAGAAAGCACTTCTGGCTGAATCGGGCAGTCGTTTTTTGCGTGAAATGTTCTACACACTATGGAACATTATCTGAGATCCCAGTTGAAGAGAAATTTGTACATTAAATACATACATATACAGCGATAACAGGCACTTTGAACAGGCATAACTCATTGGCCAAAATACATTGAACACATTTGCCTTGACTCGGAACACATCTGTCACTTTGTACGTGCAAGCAGTGTTAAGAGGGTCCAAGGAATGCAGCAATAAAGAAAATATAAAGACACAATAAGGAGGTATTTTTGGGGTCTGTTTGGGGTACGAACATCTGCAATGCAGCTGGGTGACCTAAAGTGTCCCTATTGAGCAGCTTAAAAGGGCCATTCACACACACACTATAACTGCAGCCAGCCATCGGCGGTGTTGGGCAGCCTGCACCGCTCAATTCACACAGGTGTGATTTTTCTTATTGCTTGGCCCCGTCTTATCGCTGCTTGCAGCTATGTATTTCAGACATAGCTCAGACAATTAGATTAGCGGTTCTCAGCCATGGTCCCCTGTCGATTTAACCACTTAGTGCCGAGCGTGTAAGTGGCAGCATGGAGATGAGGCTAGACTCCCAAATTGACGGTGCCTATTCTTCAGACTACAGAGCACATCCCGCAATGAAGAAAACAGCTTGTTTTCTAGAGTATGCCAGCCAGGGAAATATGCCCTAATGTCTAAATGAAGGGGAAGCATGGGGACTATGGGTGAAAATTGCATTCTTGCTAAATATGATGTATTTTACACTATATTTTCTATATGTAATCTTATAATAAATGCACCACGTGTGTACGTGTGTGTGTACGTCTGTACGTAATCCACGTAACTCGAGCAACGTTCACTCCACCGACTTCAAATTTGACACAGTGCGTTCCACACCACCACAGGGAGGGCAGTGCCCGGCCTTGAGTCGGTCGGAGACACAGTTGTCCAGAAGCGCCACAAAAAGGCTCTGGTCAGGCTCTGCCAGTGGACCTAATAAGTCTCCTCACATGTAGAATTCCCAGCCTCTGCCTCAGCCAAATTATTGCCATGGCAACCCCACACCTGCCATTTGATTACTTAACCAGTCCATTTTTCACAGTCAGTTTGCACTCTTCAGACACAGGCAGACAGACCGATACAGAGATCTCCATTATATGGGCATAAAAGGGACACGGACAGATGGTTCAAACGGGTGCTATGACAACGGGTATTGCATACTAGGTTCCCAACTTGCATCGTTCCCAAGTAGGCCGGTGGCCGACGGGCACAGGTCTAGTGTTCATTAATATGCAAATCTTTGCAGGAGAGGCTCTTTGAAGTGTATAGTTTCCCACGCCCTCTGCTGGTGTCCCAATGAAATGCCAACACGATGGCTAACACAAACCGCTTTCCAAGAAACCCTTCATAGCTTCTGGTGCCCTCGGAACATAATGTACTGTATATACCATTGGTTCCCAAACTTTTTCACGTCAAGGACCCTCAAATTAACCCTTAACTTAATTAGCCCGCGGACCCCATAAGGGAACATTTTCACGCTCTAATCAGTGATTCTCACTCATTTTAATTTCAAGTCAATTTAACTCTGAGAGTGTACAAACGGAACCTTCCAGTTGTACACTCTCAGAGTTATAGACCTGTAAGGCTCCATTTGCTTCAATTTGTACACATTTGGTTCCAAACTATCATTTAGCTGGGGACCCCCTAGAACTCCCTCAAGGACCACTGTGGGTCCCCGGACCCCACTTTGAGAGCCACTGGTATATACCATATGAATCATCACGCTATTGGACGCCCAGCTGTGTGCAAGATACAATGAGATCTACTGCAATCAATTTCGTCAACACATAAAAACTAGACTAAAATGTTATCCAGTAGAAATAAAAGTCAAGTCATTTTATGCCTTGTTGCTCACAACGTATAGATCGGCTATTTTTAGCATGCAACCCTGCAGGCTAAAAATCTGCCATTACGTCGCCATGAAGGCCTGCCAAAATACATTATAGTCGACTAAATCAACTGTAGATTACACTAAATTTCAGTTGACAATTTTTTTTACCAAAACTAAATGAAAATTGTATTAACTAAATCCAAATGTTCGTGTCAGAAGCAACACTGTGTTCACATCTTCAGCCACACAATTTGACGGATTATTTTTTTACAGCATTACCAGTGATCTTCTTCCCCAGCTCTGACAACTGTCCACTAATGCTGGGCTGAACGGTGCACGCTTGCCCCCGCGCTTTGCCACGCAGCGCCGACCGCTGAGATTTGTCTCTGATGCAAACATCCTTGTTTGTCGCCATGGCAACCAAAGTCTCCCGCCTACCATAGGTTGTCATGACACTCCACCACCCCACCCCCCCCCCCCCCTCTGGCCTCCCCCCACTCTCCTTCCCATGTGATCACAGTGGAGATGAGCATGTGCTCGAGCTACTGTACTACAACATCCTATACGGCTTGTCATGTCTGTACCCTGTTCACATTGTCCTGTTAGGCCCGTCACAATTATTATAATTTTTAGTATTATTATTTTTTATCCCACAATTGTTGTAACCCTTTATTTTTTATTTTTTTTACCCTGTAACGATTATCTAATCGTAAGGCAAATCCTGGGCACTGCACTCCCTCTGCCAAACTGGGGAGAGCAACGGACTGACCTCATGCTTCCTTCAATGCATGAGGAGTCCAAGCCACTTATTTTCACCTGACAGGGGGGAGTTTCCCCCTGTTTGGACGTAGCGCGTGGAAGGAACACGTTATTCCAACTAGTTCTTTCCCCTCCATCAGGTGCCAGGCCAGGGGGAGGCAGTATAGACACCAGTATTACTGCATGATTTTTTTTTGTGAGGGTACCTACCCTAGGGCAGTGGTTCCCAAAGTGGGGTCCGGGGACCCCTAGGGGTCCTTGAGGGAGTTCCAGGGGTCCCCATCTAAATGATAATTAGGAACCAAATGGACCATTACAGGTCTGTAACTCAGAGAGTGTACAACATTTGTACACTCAGAGTTAAATGTACTTGATTGTGCAATATACATTGGGGTCCCACAGATAGAAATGCCATTAAATGGGGGTCCGTAGCCTATTGCATCTCAAATTGAGGGTTGTTGAAATTAAAATGGTTGAGAATCAGTAATCACTGCTAGAGCTGTAAAAATCTTCTCTTGGGGCTCCCTGGCATATTTTTTCTAATGGGTGTCCGCGGGCTAATAAGTGTCCATTTGAGGGTCCTTGACATTACAAAGTTTGGGAACCACTGCCGTAGGGACATAGGGAGAACATGCAAACTTTTTTGCCAACCCCACCTAGGGTGTGGGCACTGATGACGCGGAGGAGAGAACACGCCCACAGTGTCCCCAACGAAGTGTGAGCTTGTAGATCGTCTATTTTCAGTGGTTAATGTTGAGTAATAGTACCATATTTGGACTTGAGATGTAGTAGAGTAGAAGTAAAATTGGAAATACTGCAGTACCTCAAATCTGTACTTAAGTACAGTACTTAAGTAAATGTAGCCCACTTACTTTCCACCACTCTGCGTGCCTGCAAGGGTCATAATGCAGAGCCACTCTTCTTAGGGGGCATCCTTAACAAAACATGTCCACCCAGTCGGAAGAAAAAACACTCATTACCACAAAAAGGCCAACCCAGCCCACGGAAGGGATAATGACTAGGCATCTAGCCCATAAATGCAGCCTTAATGTGATGTAATGCTGGCACTGCGTAGCACGAGGTCTGCAATAGCAGGATGAATGATTGGGCGCTTCCTTAAACTGTATGGCCTTTTGCACTTTGCTACTTGAGTCGAGCTCTAACAAAAAAAAAGCCACAGGGTGAAAGTTATCAAGGCTGTGGTTAGTATCCTTATTTACCGCTCGGCAGAGAGCACTCCTAAGTATAAGCCTATAATGAGAGGCTTTTCCCTTTCTCCCTCTTTGTTAGGATTGGCTTTTTTATAGGAGCCATTTTGCTCACGGTGAAATCCCAGAGATTATACATTTGCCGTTCCTCATCTGGTAAATTAGCACATGTATACCTCGACGATCCTCGTCCCTTCCCTTTTGTGCTAGGGACAGATTGGCCTTGAATTCCTAATGAAACATGGCTGTCCCCTCACTTCCCATATACGCCGTGATGAATTCACCGTGCCGGCCGCATGGACTCTCTGCCCCTGTTCTCGCCATTGATTTTGACTTCACCCGTTAACGTAGATTGATTAATAACCTTGGGTGAGTGGGTGGGGTGGGGTGGCTGAGGAGGGGTTAGTACATGAGAACTAGGGCATAAAATAGAACCCTCATGTCTGCCTGTCCTCCTCTGAAATGGTGGGTTGGTGGTACACGAGAACTATAGGGCAAAAATAGAACCCTCATGTCTGCGTTATACGGCATGGACCTGGAAAAGTTATATCCATACATGTGATCTGTACTCCACTTAAAATACACTTCTGATTAGCTCTGATCCATAGCCTTCTACTGCTTCTACGATTCTGCCCTGCGCAGTAAGGCTATGGGACTTTCCGTTTTAAATCTCAAATCGAAATCAGACCAGCCTCTCCTCTTTGGCGTAAATAAAAAGAACGTTTTTGCTACTCACCAAAACAAAGGCGGGTTGTGTCATTAGAAAGCCTACTTTCCTTAGTGGACGCACTCTGAGCCCCCCACCACACGTATAAACGGTACTTTTTGGCCAGAAAGGGATTTGTTTTCACCGGAGGAAAAAATTCTCTATGAGGCAGTTCTCTGGGCAATATCAGTAGAGGGCGCATCGGAGTAACTAAAAATATTTTTTTTCCGGGGGAAACAAAATCCCCTTTTGGCCAAAAAGTACAGTTTATACTGTACGTGTGGTGGGGGGCTCAGAGTGCGTCCACTAAGGAAAGTAGGCTTTCTAATGACACAACTCGCCTTTGTTTTGGTGAGTAGCAAAAACGTTATTTTTATTCACGCCAAAGAGGAGAGGCTGGTCTGCATTCATGCGAGCGGCGGAATTTGAGAGTAACCAGAGCTGGACCAGAGCTAACTTCTGATATATTTGTACTTTACTTGAGTATTTCATCAGGGTCCTCCATATTCCATTGCAGTTCTGGCAGTTCTGTGCTGTCTATTTTCCACGAAATTCGGCAATATGGTAGAGGGTCATGGCGAAACTGGACCTCTGACCTTTAGACCTCCCAATTTTATGATTGTATATGAATTATATGATCCACTCTATGCACTCATTGGATTTTCATAGCTTGGTTAACACATTTCCATAAATTTGTGTGGAAGAGTCTGGACCCTGCTAGGTTGGTTGCGGGAGTACAGCATTGACAGACGCCTCTTCAGCCAATCAGCGTAACAAAATAAGTGACGTCAATTCCAGTCTCCAACCAGTGCTTGGCCCCGTCTTATCGCCGCTTGAATTCTCTCTCTCTCTGTCTCTCCTTTTTTTGCGTTTCTCCAGGCTTTTCTTTTTGAAATGTAGTCCTGGCGTGATGTCCAAAGTTCATATATATCGCTGGGGTTGTGTGGCGTCTGCCCATAAAGTGGTCCATCGCATGGATCCACCGCACTTAATTTGGATTCAATAATTGTTCTTGCCACAGTGACTCCACGAGGAAGGCAAACCAGGAAACCAACTATAGGCAAAAAAAAAAAACGTTTAGCTCCTGTCAATCACTGCCTTTCCTTGAAGCTTACACTAATTGCATATGCAAATTGCGCTCAGATTATGAGTTTGCACATCATCCGCTGCAGGGTTTGGGGTGATTGCGAGTTGTGATAACGATGTACTTCATTTGGATTTCCTCCACATTCGTTTTTTGAAATGTCGTTAATGAAGAGGCAGCCACTTACAAATGTGGATTATGCATGCATTGTGCGTCACAAAACAAACCCTTGAGGGCTGCCTGGTGGCATTAGTGACATTTATTTAAAAAATGAAATGTGTAGAGGTGTTTGTTTTTCTTTAGGCCATAGTTGCAGGGTAAGTGTTGTGTTATCGGAGGCAGTAATGTGTAAATCTAGAATAGAGTTTCGGGACGCTATGCGCACACTCAAATCTGCCCTTCCGTGGCCGTGGTAGGGGGTTTGACGACGCACCGCCGCTTGTTGTACAGTGCATGGAGCTCACGTCCCCATTATGCGCTCTGCCAAACGCACCGTTGGCTGTAGGCTGATCTTTTCTCGAGGCAGTACAGTTGCCATGCCAGGCCGTATATAACACAGCCTGGCCAGGGGCTGGCTATTGTTTCTTTCGCCGCTATGGTTATTCCCCAGTGTCACGGCCATGACTGGCTATTGTTCTCTCGCCAGCCATATAGAATTACACAGGGTGAGGCTGAAAAAGCCAGTTTGAAACCCCTGGTCTAATGGTGGAAGCTTGTGGTCTCGCCCCTGAATACTACGGTTCAACAATTATTGGAGTGTTGGCCAGGGTGTTTTGAATTGGGTGCGGGGAACCGGAAGCCGCTCAGCTTCTCAGACCCAAAGCTAAAGCGTATTTTGTTCGTATCATTGGATAATATTTTGTCCACAATTCCATGCTGCATTGATGTTGGTACCATAGGAGAGATAACAGGCAAACGTTGATCAAAAATAACAATTATTTTACATTCTCTAATTGTGTAGATTTTGAATTAAGTATTGCAAATGTTTAACAATAATTTAACTCTTGAAAGTGTCAAATTAAACCAAATGGACCCGGTTTAATTTTACACTCTCGAGAGTCTATAAGGGTCCATTTGGTTACCAACTCTCCATTTAGCTGGGGACCACGTGGAGCCCCCTCAAGGACCACTGCTGGTCCCAGGACCACTGGTTGAGAACCACTGATGGGAGGTTGAGGAACACTGTGGGAGGTTGAAAACCAGATGTGCCATGTCATCCAGGATCAGTGAAATCTGACAGTACCTTTTGTATTATTGTTATTTTTTGTATCTCACCTTTGTATCATCTTTGTAAGCCATTTTTCACCCGGTGCCAATTGCTTACAAAAGTAATGTAATCCGCTGTCTAAGGGCCGATTCATACTCCTATTTTAAGAGCCGACAAACTCCCCCCGGGAGTTTCCCCGCCAGTACATAGCGCATGGAAGGAACACGCAATTCCATTAGTTATTTTCCCCTCCGCCTCTTGCTGACCAGGGGGAGGCAGTAAGTATAGTGTATATGCTTTTTGTGAGGGTATACCTCCCCTATATGGGGAGAACATGCAAACTCCACATGTTTGACCCATAGTCAGTTGGGTATACAAGGTGACCGGTCCCCCATGGACCAGGGGGCGACGGGAATAGTTTTTGGGGTCATAAGGTGTGTGTTAAAGAGGATCCCACCAACATCTTTAATCTCTATAGCACACTCACCATACAGTAGATTTAGAGATTAACAATAGGTCTGGGTGTGTGTGTGTGGTGATAAGACGGTATTATCTAGAGTGTTGTGATGTAGCTACACTTGAATCTTCAGTATTTCGAAGAGTTTTTAAAGGGGACATTTCACCGCTGGAAGAAACTGCAGTCGCACTCGATGTTTTTTTTTGTTTGTTGCTTTTCTGCCTTTATTGATAGTATCAAGTGAAGATGGACAGAGATAAGGGGAGAGACATGCAGCAAAGGTAGTCATGAAAGGGACTCTTTGGCCAGACACATAGTGTGGATTCACTGGTGCCTCCTCCCCCGCTATAAGAGTCTGGACTTCGACCCATAGGCAGAGAGTATGCGGAAGCTGACCGAGGCGGGCCAATCAGTGACTGCATTTCAACTGCTGTGCGTACGACAGTGAAAAGCAGCCTCTTGATTGGTCCATATGTATATGGTATATGTATGCGGTGGCACTTTCAAAACGGCTGCCCTCGAGTCCAAGTTTCCACAGAAACCATAAAAAATAAAAGTGCAGTTATTTCAGACATAGACTCCGACATATATCTGACATAGCTCGCTCATATAGAAATTGGAAACTAAACAGACCCTGTTGTTTTTTAGTGCAGTATCTTTCAAGCACTAGCACTAGTACTGTGATGACGTCAGTGTTATATTACGCAGCACGCTGATTGGCTTCATGGGTCTGTCTGTCACGGCAACTACTTATGCCCACTTTTCAAGGTGCCTATGGGACGAAGACCAGACTGATTACCAGGGGGGGGGAGCGAGAGTGAATCCACGTTATCAGTCTGGCTACAAAGCCAGGCTATCAGGCTCCTGTACTGTCTGGGGGAATGATGTTTTTGCAGTCTACTGGAGGTGGTAGTTATGGACTCTTACTAGTTGGCAAATTCAATGAAGGCATATCGGGTTCAGCTGAACAACCTATGTGTGAGCTGACTAACCTATTTGTGACCTAACATGTTTTGGTTAGAGGGAAAACGGATGATATGCACTATTTATGGTCGAATTCAATCAAATTCTATTTAATACATCATTTCCAGCGCTTCATTGATTGTACTTTTGTGATACCACGTCCGGCAGCATTCATTGCCAAACAACCTCAAGTCTTTTTTTGGGAGATTATATTTTAAATTGAACCTGCAGTGCAGTGTCGGAGGGGGGGGGGGGGGTGGGGGTGGAGGGGAGGGAGGGCAACTTCAATGTCAGAGCATGCACACTGCCTCTCACACCTATCTGTGTCGTGCTCGGTCCTCCAGGCTGAGCGCACGCAGACGCGCACACACACACACACACACACACACACACACACACACACACACACACACACACACACACACACACACACACACACTCAGTCCTCCGGGCAGCTCTCTGGGTACGCTCACACATTATGAGATCCTTCAATCAATAGAACCTGGTAGCCCATCCCCCATCATATAGTCTGACTGACTGGCCGTCTCTGCTGCCTGAGAGTCCTCTTCTCATTGGGCCCAGAGGCAACAGGCAAGAAGTGTGTGTGTGTGTGTGTGTGCGTGCGTGTGCGGATTATAATACTGTGGGTGTGACGTTGCGCTCCGTGTATCTGTAATGTTGTCAATCGATTGGAAACGTTGGCTCACTCACGGCTCACATCATCGGCCTCGAATTCATAGACTTAGACGCGTGGCGGGCCCATGGCGGCTTCCCTGTGGCTACGACGAGGGAGAGACGTGACTAAAAAGCTTTTGGAGGCTTTACAGGTGGCGCCCTGCACTGTGCTCGTGAGTCAAAGTGTATTATTTGCCATGCACGCGGCCGGACCATGGGGAGAGAGGTGGATGCAGTGAGCCGTCACGACCACTAGATACTGCTGCAACATGACGTCTGGCCGACCGGCCGTCCTTACTCAGTGGAGAATGGCAGTGCATGGTGGGGAAAAAGTACTCACATTTTGTTACTTATACAAGTAAAGGTATCAATACTGCGATGTAGAACTACACTCTGTTACAAGTAAAAGTCCGGTGATGAAAATGTACTTGAGTAAAAGTGTGTTGGTATCAAAATTGTACTTAAAGTACTAAAAGTAGAAATTACTAATTATGGAGAAGTTAAAAATGTATACAGAATAATATGAAAATAGCAGATCTACATGCGTCGCAATTAAGGGTGTAACGATATAGTAACTGCATCGGAAAATCGATTTTTAATTTCAAGAATCGAAGTATATCGAAATGAAAACAGCAACATTGACTATGTATCGTATCGTTTTGCAATGCAAATAATCTGTATTGAATCGTTTTGCTCTGCAAATAATCGATTGTGTCAATACTACATTTTTGTGCACTGTATTTAGCAATTTCTAATCATGCAACGGATGCATGACGGCAGCTGCTGACAGCCAAGGCGGGCTTATAATGCGTGACACACTCTTGTGACGCCCAACATTCATCTGTTCCAATAAAACGGAGCCCCATAGGCCATACTAGCGGAGGACACTATTCGAGGAGAAAGAGAAAATAAAGTTGAATTTGGTTCGTGTGGTGGGTAAGACTTACCACATTGTAATTTGAACACCGTAAAGGGCTATTTTGCGAATGCCAGTGAGAGATTTTCACGTACAAAATTGTGGAAAATTAGTCTCAATTTGTTCATTGGTTACATTTCCAAATTTAATTATTAAAATGTGTGTTGTTTCCAACATGACAGCCATGTAAACACACACACAATGACATTTGCAGCTAAACATTGTTCTCAAAAATGTTTTTGAAAACATTTGAGAAAGAAATAGACGAAGCAGGACCCGAAAATGGATTCTATATTTGATCAACTCACTTCCTTGTTTTCCGACATCACCTAGCGTGTTTTCCGAGCTGGGCAGACGCAGCCAGCACACGGAATACTTTTTTTGTTGTGTTTTGGGTCAATTTATTAATTTATGTTAGGTTATGTAATAAGAGGCATAATAGCCTTCAGTAATAACCTTCAGGGTTAAACTCCCTGTCTGTGAATTATCTCCAGACAGTGACCACCTAGCTAGATATTATCCCTTAAATAATAATCCAAGCACTGGTTGCAGGGATGAAGCACTTCGGTGAAAATGATCAATAGAAATATTACGAGATTTCAGTTTGAAGTTGAAATAAGTCCTCTCAGAATTAAATGTCGCTGAATATGGACAAACTGTAATTTCTGAACAATGTACTAACTATCCATTCCAAGCATACTATGTTTGTCTGTATAGTGCTATTTATCTATTTAGTACACATGTGAAATTGTGGATAATTTAGGAACATCCCATATCAAATGTGACTGGTCCACCTTTCTGTCATTCATACACCGCAAAGCTCCAGTTGTTGATATAGAGTGCTATAAAGTCTGGAACTACACCTCCCCAAATCTGAGCAAGGATTTTTTTATTCATCCATCCATCAATCTTATCCGTAGTCGGGTCGCGGGGGCAACAGCTCCACCAGAGAGCTCCAGACTTCCCTCTCCAGAGCAACATTAGTGACTTTCTCCTGGGGGATCCCGAGACGTTCCAAGGCCATGTGAGTCAATACGTTTCCTCCAACTGCGCCTTGGTCTGCCTTAGGGAGACGTCCAAGAGGCATCCTAACCAGATGCCCGAACCACCGAAGCTCCCTCCTTTTCCGGCGAAGAAGCAGCAAACTCCACAGACTGTATGACGGCAACGCGAGAATACTGATAGAACCTCGGCTGTGAGGAAATTATGGTGTCTTTGTGCATTTTTCTCTGTGTTCGGTAAACACACTCACTCACTCTGGACTCATGCCATGAGGTTACATCATACTAAGTGTTTGTTCTCTCTCTCTCTCTCTCTCTCTCTCTCTCTCTCTTTCCACACACACACACACACACACACACACACACACACACACATACGCACACACACACACACACACACACACACACACACACACACCTCCCCTCTGCAGTGTTCTAACTGAAATAAAGCCCTTGAATTAAGGATTCCCTACTCTGATTATGGTAAGCTCATATTACCAAATGGACCCATTAGCGCTCTCAAGAGTTACATTGTTGTTCGACATCTGCATTACTTACTTAACCCTAGAACACTAAACACCAGTATGACACCTGAGGGCGAGAAGCATACACGCATCCACCTGCGTGACAGCAGACTGCTGGGTGAGAGCTGGCGCTTTGGCATGGGGGGGTCAGATCAACATAATTATGGAATGTCAGAACAGGTCAGCTCCAGAGATCTAAGGATGGCAGCGGGGGAAGTGTCTTGGGCACCATATATGAGGACTTTCCATGGGGATTTTGATTGATACACTGACGGACAAAAATTTACGATTTCATAGTAAATGCGACTTGCGGTCGTAATAAGTTGTGTCTTGTGATTCCTATGTTGGCCAAATTTACAAAATGGAAAACAGCAGATCTACAAGCCTATGACGCGCTATGAAACGCGTGATCTTCGCCAAGTATTCGTTGTACGGTGAAGATCTTATTATGTAGTTAATGGAGACCTTTTGCAGTTGCTGAAGAGCCTGTGAGTAGGGCTTAATGCTTTCCTCACTCCGTGCTCGTGATGGTGTTTTTCACCGAACGCAAATCCCTCCGACATTATTTAACCAAATGCTTAAGCCCAGTTTGTCTTGTAATGTTATTTAAAATGGGATTTGCTGTCGTACAAAAGGCTTAGGGGGTCAGTGGCTGTGGTAATCTGATACAGCCAGTGAACTAGTTGTTTAAGCGTCAAATCAATGTGCAGTTAAATAAGCTGGAGTCTTGGTGGTTTGCCAGGTGGGGATTAGAACAGTTGATTATTTGTTCGTACTAGCTGGCTCGCCCCGAAAGTTTGCAAAATACCAACGTATGTGCGTGACAAAAATAGAGAAATGGATGTGGTTTTCAAAGATGCATACAAAACTTTTTTCAGTTTTGTATGTGTCTATGCCGTTAACATTACTCTCGTCTTCCCTGTGTATTTTTGGTTTCTTCCTGAAAGCTGAAAGCCTTTGACTCAAAAGGCCTAGTCGAAATACACCACTTTAGTGACATCATAACCCTGACTACTCTCCTAACCCCTTAGTTTACAACACACAGCATTAATTTGAAGAGCTAAAAGCCGCGCCCGGATGTTACTTTTGTTACTTGCACTGTGTGGTGTCGGACCATATCCGGATCTAGGCCTACTGCTCGACGATGAGAAAGGGTGCGGGTGCGTGCGTAGTTCACGATGGCGCGCTCCATTGCTGTTGACAACATCACCTAGCGTGTTAAGTTCAGGAGGGGGGTGCTAAGGTGAAAACTAGGTATACTCAATGACACTTTAAAAAAAAAATCCTTCCTCCTAGTATAATCATACCTGATGAACGTCAAATTAATCACAGCACTCCGACTTTAATGACTGGAATTATGTTTCCAGGCAGTGACAGTATCACCATCTCCATCTAACGGCACAAACCCATGGCTACGTATGCACACGCACGCACGCTCATGCTTAACACAATTACATTGTCTGAGGTGTCTGATTTGGAGCAGCTGATGAAATACAGTACATGGTTTCTCACCTTGGACCCGCATCACCGCATGGCAGTGGTGAATAGAACTAAATATAAAAAGCTATGTCTAAAACTAAGATTGATGAATATATTGCCAGTTTGTCAACAAATGGGGAGGGACTAGAGGAGAAACGATCCACTAGAACTAAAAGACAAGTCATTTTATGTTTGATTGCGCTCTGTTGCGCTCTGAAAACAACCGATCTACAAGCTCACAACGCGGCATGCTGCGAAACGTTGTGAGCTTGTAGATCGGCTATTTTCAGCATGTAACCCAAGTGCAAAACTGTAGATTTAGTCTTAGGATATTTAATCGACTAAAACTAGACCAACACTAAAAACATTGCAGATGACTAAAATTGCATTTTATTCAAAAGACTATCAGACTATGGGGTACTAGCAGCAAAGAAAGGAAAAAACTACACTTCAGCACTCCACATAATGGACAGCTCCTCCACCTATGGCAAGCAGTCAAGGCCAGGCCACAGTGTACTTTCACACAAAGGGGAATGAATACCACTCTTAATATACCTTAGAGCTGTTGTGTGGATATAATAAAAAAGTCCCCCCATTCTGTGTTTCCTAGAACTGGAGGTCTGAAAAAAATCACTTTTTTCAAGTGCTACGGCCAGTGCTGCGGGCGTCTGAAGAGGTCGGTTTTCAGACTACAGCGGAAGATTAGGAGTGAGTCTGCACTCTGCAGTTCTGACTGCAATGGGAAGTGCATTCCATAGTAGTTTTGGAGCCAGAAGGGAGAAGCGTTTGTGTGGAGCGTTATCCTGGCGTTTTTAGTGAATGTACTTTCAGCTTCCCAGCATTGGCTGATTGAGCACATGGGAGGGTTTGTAGGGTCCGATCAGACTTGCAAGATATGGTACCATACCTTTGGTTGCTTTGAAGACCAGCATCAGAGTTTGTACTCTATAAGCTGTACGGGCAGTGACCGGAGCCCATTGAGACCTGAGACCAGATTCTATAAAATGTCTTTTCTGGAGAAAAAACCCCAATAAATATGTAATTGGCCGCTGACCCCCACCGACCCCCAACGACCCTGTTGTTCCGGGGACCACCCAGAAGCAAAGACATGAGTTAAAAACATTCTCCCGGACAGTTAGCTCAACCGTCTGGGCACCTACCTAGGCTGCTGTTTGGCATTCTCTCTGAATCAGGTCACAGTAGCCAAATCCTGCTCGATCCACTGACACCTACGTTATACATCAAACAACCGGCGCACCTGTTTTCCAGAAAACGTGTGCCTCGTTTCACCACCAACACCCCCCTCCCCCGTGTTTGTGCTCAGATGAAAGGAGCTGAAGAGTTTTCCAGACCGGGGGACGACGACATTGTGTTCAAGTGAACAAAGGCAAAGGTTGTTTGTCTGTTGGAAATCACCCTGTTCCTACATTTAAAGGTTTTAGGGGTTATGCTTATAGTGGCGGACTGGCGGTATACATCCATTTCAATTGCTTTTTGACCCTTCGCTAAGCCCCACCCACTCCACTCTGCTGGACCTAGCCGGGGTCTGGCAAGCTGTGCTTCTAACGGTCTAACCCATTGAGATGCATTTCAGTAGAAATATAGCTTCAAAATGACTTGTAAATCTAGCAACAAGGCCTGCAGTACACTATGCACTGGAAAAACTTGACATTATGACATTATTATTTCAATTAACTAACAATACGAGCACATTGTTAGAGGGAGAAACGGTATCCAACTCAATCAACTTTAACGTCCGACATGAGTTTTCATGTAATGCACGGTAAGACCACTACGGTGATTAGTATTATAATTGCTATAAGCCGGACGGGTGACGACGTTAAGCTGTGTATGTGTTCAAAAAGCACACCTGTGTGAAGTGAGGCGCGCTAATACATTAAAGTCTAACTCATGTTGATTAGGTGATGCAATGGTGATGTACAAACATGTAAAAAACAAGCATTCAATTCTCTTTCTTGTTAATGGCATTTAATGTTTGTGTTAGGGAAAAGATGACGTACATTTTCCCTTCATTGTCAATGGCGTTTTTAAAAACAAACATTGAACTAAAATCAAACATTAAACCTGTATATAGGAGGGTCTGGCGCCCCTCAACAACACACCATGTAAAATAAGATTGACAGCTATTCTTTCAGACGGAAGCTTGCCCAGCTTATAGCAACGGAACCGGCTAAACTATTTGTATTGGCATTGGACAATCGCTATTGGGTTGGGGTTTAATGAAGGAACCATTATAGCAAGTCTGTGAAATTCATTTTAATCAACTACTTTGGAGTTTGGACAGAAAGCTCTTAAAAGGCTGTCTGTCTGAGACACTTTGACTCACTCAGCATTCTGCACTGCGACCACCACTGGTGGTCTAACCCATTCAGGCCCTGATGTCGAAAAAAAAAAAAAACATCGCTCTGAAGGAATATGAATATATTCAAAGATTTGTGCCACTTTTTATGACTTTTCAAAAATAGCAGACCTACAAGCTTGTACTTAATAATAAAAACTAGAAAAAGTGCCCTTCTGGGCACAGGTCTCCACCAGGATTTCTTCCTCAGCCTAGTGGGAATATGCGTGCACAGTTTCATCGCAATCGGACGCTGCGTTGAGGAGTTGTGGCGATTTGTACAAAGCGGGCTACTCCTGAAAACTGTAGGAGCCAATCGTGGCCAATCAGGATGGAATATGAGAAATCAAACAAACCTGCCTTGATCACATGACTATGGAGATCATGTGTACCGATTTGCGTGAAATTTGGATAAAATCTGAAGGAGTAATAATAGAAAATGTGTTTTACATATGTCGGCCTCCTGGTGGCGCTATAAAGAGCAGGTTTTTCCTTGGCCTCTAGGGAGTTGGCATACAAAGTTATCCACAGATCCATGCAGTTAGAGGTAAAAACACTTTTCGGCCAGTTATAGCGCCACCTTGAGGCTGAGTTGAAATTGTTGATGTGGCATTTTGTCCTCGGCCTAGTGGGAATGTGGGTGCACAATTTCACGGAAATCACGCGATGTGCATGATTTGCAGCATTTTGTTTGAAACTGAGCACTCCTGTGAACTTTGGAAGCCAATCTTAACCAATCAGGATGGAGTGTGAGAAATCTGAAAGACCGGTTTCGTTGAATGGCTCTAGAGAGACTGTGTACCAATTTGCGTGATGTTTGGACAAAATCTGTAGGTGTACTGTGCAAAAACTTGTTTTGCACAAAGCGGCCTCCTGGTGGCGCTATAACAGGCCGTTCTGGAAAGTTTGGGGCAGAGGTTCATCGTTGGCATCCAGGGAGTGTGTGTGCAAAATTTGGCATCGACCGGGTTAACGGTGGCCGAGATTAGCTGTTCACGGACACACGGACGGACGGACACACACACGGACGGACGGACCAGTCAGCCAGATATTTCGTGAAGCCTCATTTGAAATCGGTAGTTCATATAATGGCCTGTTGTGGCGCTGGACTGGACCCAAAAAGCCCCATAGCTCCATAGAGGCCCATGTATTTTGGCCCAACTTCACCTAGACTGTATTACCTTAATAAACATGGTCATGAATACTTTCTTCTTCCAGTCACTAGTTTAAAGTCTCATTTCTAATGTCATAATATTCTTTTTGGAAAATTATGGTCCCATTAATTAAAAAAATGACCATAAAGTCGCGTATGTTCTGAGGGGCGTGGCTACCGTTACAGTCTATGATCGGGATTCCCCACCCACTCGAGTCAAAATAAAAACCAACGGAGAAGAAGGGGGGAAGTCCCGCCTCGTTGTCTGGGCAGCCAATGACCAGCTGGTATACAAAACGGAGCCAGCCAATGGCCAGCTGGTACCAAAGATGGCGACTTACATCAGGAATTAGCATATTATTACAGGCTTCATTTTACGTTCATGTTAGACCCGGGGAACGCTTTGTCCATATTTTTTACAGTCTATGGGACGGACACACGGACGGAGTGCAAAACATACTCTCCCCACATGCCTTCGGCCTGGTGGAGACAATAATAAAGTAATTCTTTACCAAAAGAATGGTGTGTGGGCCCTACCTCCTTCCATAATAGCTAAAGTATAACATAATGCTTAGTTAACACACCAACAGGGGTTCCCGTCCAGCATGGGTTAATTTAGTCGATGTCAAACACTACATCGAGGCTGGTCTTTTTTTCTTCTCCTTTGTGCCAGTGACACAAAGAGCGAGATCGCAATGAATGGCGAGAAGATAAAAGCTTGAGGCTTTATCATTTTAACAGCCCTCAATTCAAGTCAGAGTAGTCCTTGCATACTACGGGGGAACGATGCAAGTTGTGAACCTAGTATGCAATACCCGTTGTCAAGAGATGTGATTACACTGCATTCCTTGGGTTCCACCCTAAAACTTGATCATCAGGTATTATTATATACTAAGTGTACAGAAAGTGTTAAAATTATGTTTTTATGTGGACACACCCACCAGTTCATTAAGTATGCCTGGTGGGTGGTGATGTGTGGTGATCCACCTGAACTGAAGCCACACCCACAGCTGTTTCATATTGTGATGTCACTATTATCACATTTTATTTCATTTGACTGTCAAGGTTTCAGCCTCCAGGAAGAAACCCTAAATACAAAGGGAAGACATCATTGCACATAACAACCACACCACGGGGTCTATAATGAAGTACTGTCACCTCATAAACACATGAAAAACTGGGAAAACTCCATCTTCAAGTGAAAAATATGGCGTCCATTTGAATGTCACTGCAGCCGGCATGCTTGCTTTGGTGCTTTTTCAGGAGAGTGCTGCTCATCTGAAATCTCATTGGCTGAATGCTAGAATACTGAAGGCCAGATAAATGTCACCATTTCCATTTGGTCACAGAGAGAGTGAGACGTCAGTTGAATTTCATCGGAATGCCAGTATTTGAAGATAGTCCCTGTGGATAAAGACAGCCCTTCTATACAATCCCTTCTATCCCCTCTTCATCTCTGAAGGGGGACCCATGCCGTATGGTTGTCCATTGTTAAAACATTAATAGGACAAGGATACCCATCCTTAGCATCAAATGTGTTCATGTGGAACATTCAGGTTTAATGAATATGTTTACCTCAATGTCGGAAAACATTACAAAGAGTAAGCTATCATCAGAGTGTATTAGGAAGGCATTACGTGCACATGCATATTAACATGACTTACTCTCATCACAAAAAAGATCAAATGCACTATTCAATAAAGTTACCCCTCTTCTTTTTTTTTTTCTCAAAAAGAGAGAAGTGATCTTAACAAAGACGGAACACCATGAAATGCCAATGTATCGGGGCCAAGTACGCTGCGTTTACCAGAAAACAATCTGGGCCATGTCCTCCTTTTTAATGCACCATAAAATGATTTTCTTTCTTTGCCTTTGTGCAGTCTCTCTCTCTCTCTCTCCCCACTGAGGTTCACCCGCCGCCATGCTTTGGCAAAACAATTATATTCATTAGTCACAAACGCAGAAACCAGGTGATTTAATGGCACCGGGCGGGCACCTTTCGCCCCCCATCAATTTGAATGCGTGGCATATCCGTAATTCATGCGACTGCAGTAAATGGGATTGCGTGCGGCTGTTGGTAACATTCAATAACTGAATAATAGACTGTGCTCCTTTTTCCTCCTCCTCCACCTGGCCCATACAAGTATACCTCCAGTCAGTCATAGTTGAATGACCCTTTTCTTTTTGTCAGAAGCATGGACATTTCCATGCTGTCGGAGCACAATTCAAGATTCATTAGGACTGCCCTAATGCCCCCTACCCAGTACCGTGTCACCTTAGCTTTTAATCATTTTAACCCATTATTTTAAAATGTATAGCTAAATGTAGCTCATAGCGCGGCACCGTGTGCTGCACTATGAGCTTCTAGATCTGCTATTTTTCAAAAATTGTCATGTGGCGCAAATCATGTGGTGCAAATCTTTGAATATATATTCTTTCTCAAGAAATGTTTTTAAATCAAATCTTTGCTTCGTGGTGATTCCCTGGAACAAGATATTTTGAGATGGGGTTCGGTGGCCAAATACATATAATTCTATGGGTTCTTGGCATGAATCGGTATGAGCAACACTGGCATAGAAACACTAGCTTTTTCAGAAAACCGTCAGGATTTAGAATCAGGCCTGAGGTCTTAATGGCGTAATAACCACCTGGGTCCTGAGAGGTGCAGTACAACGTCTTACTGGCCATGTGAAATGTCTCTGTGTCAAAAGATGAAACGGAGTGTATAGATCTGGGGACTTGTTGGCCCCATTGAGGATCTCAGACTTTGTTTGGCCAGCCTATGACATCATCATGCTGTCTATAACATATCTATGATGTTTGAAATGTAGTGGTTTCAGCACAATATAAGAGATACAATAACTCTCCCTACTTCTACTCTTCACATACTAGAGCATGTCTGAAATAAATGTCATAGCTGAAGTTGACAAATATGAAATAAATGTTAAACATGTAGCTACGTAGGTGTAATGTTAGAGACCACAGAAGTTAACCTTTCAAGCCTGTTTTCTCAACTCTCTGTTTTCTGCAAGACATTACTCTATAAGTCCTATCTCTAAAACTGGTGGGTCAAACTAAACTGAACAACCAATGTCAATTTGAAGCTATGATTCCCTGCTTTCATACTGTATATGACATGAAAAATCTAGGGAAAAAAATCCATTGACTTACTGTGTGTCAAGTTTGGTCACATATGCATACAAGAACTGTGCCAAATCAAATCAGATGTGTCCCTTAGCAGTGCCAAAGGAGTTATGATGAAATAAAGGAAGATGGAGTGCTGCTCATGAGCAGACAATAAGCGAATTACATACAGTATGTATCTGAGGGCTTGGCTATCTTTTTATCTGCTCACGGCACACTCTGGACGATGGATAGACTATGGTGAAGTGGCATGGTGGTATTTATTTTGGTTGGTTGAACACATTAGGTTGGTGTGGCACCGCATGCTACAGAGAAAGCAAAGCGGCAATGTCCTCGCCCTGCAGTTAAAAGTATTTCCTCTTCCCCTCCTAGACCACTGTCTGGTTCTCAACCTTTTCATGCCGTGACCCCCAAAATAATGACATTTGAACTGGGGACCCCCCCACCCCCACACACACACACCCTGACAAGCACTTGGGTTGTATAGGAGTTCAGGCATTAGTATTTAGTTCACCTCGGTTCCACAGATACATATTATGAAAATAGTAGATCTACAAGCTCACAATGCCTCACGATGTGAGGCATTGTGAGCTTGTAGATTGGCTATGTACAAAAACTTTGCCTGTTCCTTTTATTATTTGACAATTTGGCCAATGTTTCACCAGTTCTTTAGCATAGTTTGTTGATTCAGTAATGGCCTTTTTTCTTTTCTTCAGTTTTTCTTTAGGCATTACAAGGTCTTAAAGGACCACTTCACCACTTTTCAATCTACCTTCATATAATTGGTCCTCACTAATGATCATGATACAATAGCAACAAAAAAAAACTACTCAGTCTGTGTCTCATAGGAGGCATAGTTTAAACTTCAGGCTTTCTATTCCAAAAAGCACACGAGGACCCACAGGTTGAGAACCCCTGCCCTAGACTCACCTGGCTCAGCGATGGTGTTTATTTAAGCCTTTCTCTAAGGGTTCACGCATCATGCTAGCTTAAATCCTGGCTTGAGTTTCGTGCCAATCCACCGACCCGAGAATGATACGACGCAGGTCTGGAGGAGGACACTTATCCCATTTTGGGCGGGAACCCCTTTTGGTGTTGGTGTTAGTTTATGCTTTAGCTATTGAAAAATAGCAGATCTACAAGCTCATAGCGCGCCACTCGAAAAATCGAACGACTGACATAGAAACATAGCTTTTTCAGAAAACTGTCAGGATGTAGAAGACATTTTGGGTTAAATGAGATAATACTGCAATCGATCCACGTGATGGCTGGGGGAGGGGGGAGGAGGGGTTGTCCTGCATTAACTACTACTTTTTAGACAAATCTGTTTTTCACTCTAGTCATGTATCAGCGTTGTTATCTTTGCTGCCATGGTGGGAAGCACACCAAACTGAACAAGCAATGGATTTTTCTCTGTCCAAGGTCACCTTGAGCAATATTCTTGGGTGTGATGACATGCCTCGCTAGCATGTGTTGGGAGAAGGTCATCTAACGTGTAATGAGGGGAGGAGTGAGGTTTCATTCTATGTACAGTATGTACAGCATGCTGTCAGCAAAGTGACATTCCTGCATTATGATTTGTTCATTCTTATAGCACAGATATGGTATTATGTGCAAATATACATAGTAATATAGTAGATATTAACCTTTTGTCAAGGAAAGAATCATTTATTTGGATTGCATTTATACCCTTTCCATAAGGTCTTTCAGGAAATCCTTCAAAATGCTTTACAATCTACAGTATTTCCCATTTACACGCATGCACGAATGCACTCACACATTCGCCTGCTCAAGGGCAGCCATTCTGCTGTACTGTAATGTATGCGAAAGACTGAGAATTTCTATCCATGACTTAGATGTAATGCTAAAAATCACACTTGTGTGAGGTGAGGTGCGCTCTTATCATACATCACCATGCACCACATACAGCCAATAAAATCAGCTATGTTCTATCTTAAGACCATCTTCCCAACGTTCCCAATGTTTAGACATCCCGGTTTAGGCCAACAGATGGGGCAGAGGAAGTCCATGATAGTTTTAACCGAGTTTTAATTTGTCGAGTCGGTCAGATACACGGTTGTCCAGAACCGCCTCAAAAGGCTCTCTTCAGGCTCTCGTCAACCCCACACCTGCCATTTGATCCTACTTAACCAGTCCACTTTTCACAGTCAGTTTGCACTCTTCAGACACGGGCAGACAGACAGACTGACAGATACAGAGATCTCCATATATGGAGACAAAAGGGACTCAGACAGACGGGTAAAACGGGTGATATGATAAGAGGCATTGCATAATAGGTTCCCAACTTGCATCAATCCAAAGTAGGCCGGTCGCGCGTTACGCACATGCCGTCACTGAACGTCCTTCCACCGCCATGAACGTGCTGCAGTTCCACTTTTCGCCAGTAGGTAGTGGCAGCTTCAATGTTGGATAGCCTTACTGGGGGCTTTGTTGTGACTGTGGTGTTCATGCCGTTACTTGCTGTCCCATTGGCCAGAAGACTATGCCGTTCAGACGATGGGTTTTTGCTTGTGCAGCCAATCCTGAAGAAGTGTCTGGTAGCCTAGAGACGAGCCAGCCAATCAGGACTAGGTCGTGCAAAGGTCCTCATAATCATACAGAGAGGATATAGACCAACTTGCAGCTGGTAAAAAAATGTTTTGCCAAAATTGGCTTCCTGGTAGCGCTAACAAAAAGGCAGATGTGAAAAATGCAGGGCAGAGGTTTTTCCATGGCCTGTAGGGAGTGTGCAAAGTTTCACGTCGATCGGTCCAGTTTTAGGTAATATCATGAACTCACTGGCCTTGGAACGTCTCGGAATCCCCCAGGAGGAAGTCACTAATGTTGCTCTGGAGAGGGAAGTCTGGAGCTCTCTGGTGGAGCTGTTGCCCCCGCGACCCGACTACGGATAAGCGGTTGAAGATGGATGGATGGCTATATGTTATAACGCCACTATGAAGCTGATTTGAAAAATGTAGGGTGGCATTTTCTTTCCTTGACCTAGTGGGATTTTTTTGTGCAAGGTTTTATGGCAATCACACACTGCGTTCATGATTTGGGGTATTTTGTTCAAAACGGATCACTCCTGAAGCCAATCAGTATATGAACAATCTAACAGATCTATGTTGATCATATGACTATAGAGGTACTGTATACCGATTTGCGTGATGTTTGGACAACATGTGGAGTAATCGTTCTCCTGGTGGTGCTATAACATAATTCTGATGTGAAGAATTTGTTAAACTATTTTAAAATGTTTTTTCAAAATAGTATAAAATGGCAAATAAGTTTAGGGATAAGGACTAAGGGGTGGCCCATAGTCTCTGCCATGGCTTCGGCCTGGCAGAGACTATAATTGAAAAGGGCAAATGGCTGGATGTACTCCGACATATGGATCCGATTAAGTCTTGACGTTTGACAGTAAGACTACTATTATCACCAGACAGACAGACAGACAGACAAGGCCACACGTAAAGACGGTGAACTCGGATATCATATTCTTTAACCCTCCCCGGAGATCAAGAGTAGATGGTGTCGGACAGCACAGAGCTGTTTGTTCCAGAAATAAGTTCATCCCTTTACAGTACATGAGGTTGAAGTCCAGTGCCCCGCGTAAAGACCGATCAATGGTACGGTCTTCCCTGGTAATTCTTTATGACAGCTGCACGGCCTGTCAGCATCCATAACCCTCAGATTGGGACCTGACATCTGTTTTACTCCTGGGAGAGAAGTTTAGCGGGGGGGCCTAAACGCCAATGGTGGAAAAAGTGCTCACATGTTTTACATAAGTAAAAGTATCAATTCTGCATTGTAGAACTACTGTTTTGTACTTAAAGTACCAAAAGTAAAAGTACTCATTATGCACAATGTCCCGTTTCAAGTTTTAACCTTTTGAACATACACAACGCGACACATTGTGAGCTTGTATATCGGCTATTTTCAAATGGCCAAAATGTATTTAGGGCTGAAGTGGTTATTGTAGTGTTTGTGTAGTGTTTTGCAATAATATTCAAGTTATCAAATAAATGCAGTGTAGTAAAAGTACAATATTTGTCTCGGAGATGTAGTGGAGTAGAAGTAAAAGTATTGGAAATTGGAAACTCTGAAGTAAAGTACACCTCAAAATTGTACTCAACACAATTTTTTCCAGTGCCAGATATGACAGATTTTACTCTGAAAAGCCCCTCCTTCCGTTCCCCCCCAAAACCGGGAGGCATAATCTTCTGTTCTTACCTCACGCTGGTCATGCTAAAGTCTCTCTAGAAGAGTTTATATTCCAAACGAGATGCTTCCTGAAGTCAGAAATGAAGACGGAACATTGACCATGGAGAGCGACGTAGATTTAGAGCTATGAGCCTTTCTTTTCAGCCGCAAACAAAGAATTGAACGGCAGCGCACATGTGCGAAACACAAGGAGTACGGTGCAGAAGGAAAGGCCAACCAAAAAAAAATATTTTAAATAAAAAAGACCTAAAGACAGTTCCAAGGCCTCCTGCCGTTTTATTAGAAAGGACGTCTGTACACGTCCTTAGCAACAAAAGAAAGTAGGCTACAGTACGTCAGTAAATGTACTTAGTTACGTTCCACCACTGCAAAGCGCCCCGGGCCACAGCCCCCCATCCATGCTACTATACTGCCGGCTGCTGCGCTCTTTGGCTCTCTTGCATTTGCAGTAAAAGGTCAGAGCATCCTCCACCGCCTGCTGTATCATTTGACCTTTCTTGCTCTCTAAGATATCCCTAGTGACCTCCGGGCAGGTCAGTCAGTCCCTCCCTCCCCACCGGAGCGATATCCCTAGTGACCTCCGGGCAGGTCAGTCAGTCCCTCCCTCCCCACCGGAGCGATGGTAGTCCTCCAAATGAGATTTTAAACTGTGTCCGGCCGGCTATCAGACCGCTAACTTTAAACTACAGTTTTGGCTTTGTGTTTAATTTAACACAATTTATCATGTTTATGTACTAAACCCACTTGTGGTAATGACAAGAAGACGAGATCGATTTACTTTAGAAAGGATAAGATAGAAGGATATTTGCCGTATAGTAGCTTCCCCGTCGCTACGCAATGCTTGCTTCCAATGAAATGTTTTCCCTCCATCCACTTCCATTATAAGCGCAAACTTTTTCTCTGAATTGAAGCTCAGATTGAGGTGATTCAGGTGAGGGACCGGGGGGGACTATGGAGTGCTGGCTATTTAGAGCCGGGGCTAATGCATTTTGGTTACATAGAAGTCAGTCAATAGGGTTTGTGTGAAGGGGGGGGGGGGGGTTTAAGCCTCTGGTGGAGCAGAGTCCCTGGGTGGATTTGAACCCCCATCTTCCATGGTAGTGGGCAGGCAGGCACTTTACCGCTGCGCCACGCACGAGCGCCCCCAACGTGGTTTAATTACCTCTAATGTTGTGCCATTTCCTTCTGCATGCCATGGCATGGATGTTTCTATTTAACAGTTTTTTGGCATGCTACATCTTATCAACTGCACAGTACACCGTACACACTCTTTTTTATCTCTTCCATTCTCTCAAACATCCCTCCTTTCCTTCGGTAGCCTGTGTGGTCTTTGTTCATGTAATTACACATTGATGCTGCAAGAGCATTTCCAATGCACATTCATAATGTGATATTAATCAGGACACTCAAGTATTCGGGTCAAGAGTTGGTTATGTCAATAATGCCATCTCATTTACAAAATGTGTGATAAACAAAAATCCAAATTCTCAACAGCTGTAATAAAGATAAGCCTGTGTGGGATTTTTTGTTGAAGGTCCTGTTGTCCGTGTAACAGCTTTGTGTGTAGCCTTGATTTGAATATGATCACAGATGCAAAGAAGTTGACTTTGGGGTCTTGACCCTAATCATTTTGGTATCCGGAATACACATATGGTGTTCAATGATAACCAAGACAGTGAAGCCTCATCTGCTGTTAAACGGCAGTGATTAAGGAATACGGTCGGGGAAGATATTTATTCTCAGGTTGTACTGTACGTCTCTGCTTCCCTGCTCTGTAATTATACATGTAACTGGCACACAGCGTGTTATTTATATTGTGGAGCGTGTCGCCAACTGCCACGCTTCTCCGGATTGGCTGTTTTTTATGGGTCAGACATGAGAACACACGTGAGCTGGCGTGCACACACACACACACACACACGCACACATGCGCACACACGCACATGCGCGCGCACACACACGCGCACACACTCGAGCACACAAACACACACACACACACACACACACACACACACACAAAGAAGCATCCCCTTTCTCTCAAAACCCAGTACTTTCCCTGGGAAGGTGATGTGCATTATTATTTGCCTGGATGCTGCTCTTCCTCCTAATCTAAATATAAACATGAGTCATGAGAAGCAATGGCACTCAAAATGGCGGCATATATACCTTCAGAGGTCGCTAGGATGTTATTCTCTTTAGTATCTTTTCTTTTTTTTATTCCTTATTTTAAGTGCCTTGGGGCTGAGTATTCAGAAAAACCACTTCCGGTCTTCAAATGAGGAAGTGCCACGCCCCCAAAAGTGCCCTCGGGCTGAGAATGCTGCCGAACCAGGGGTAGTAGCTCAAAAAGGTGCCTTTATATACTACTCTCGTCTCTAAACCACTGCCGAAACTTTTCTTTTAAATTTTTATCCCACGATTTTGTAACCCATTTTTTCACCCAGTGTCAATTATCTAATGTAATCCTTGGCTCTAAACTCCCTCTGCCAACCTGGGAAAAGCAACGGACTCATGCTTCCTTCAATGCATGAGGAGTCCAAGCCGATTCTTTTCACCTGACAAGGGGGAGTTTCCCCGGGGATCCAACTTATTTTTTTTTAATAATAATTCACCTTCACCTTTTGTAGCGGGACAAAACACCCCAGTTATGATTTACAGCTGAACTCCATTTCTGTCTGCCACTGAGACAGGGCTAATTGCCATTGTCTGAGAATAATGCATAGGCAATAAAGCTGACATGGACAGCTGTTGTGGGGCTGCTCACTTCCCCCCCGGGGTGGGCCATCAGGTCTGGTGGCTGCCCAGGCAGGAATGGAAGCTGGCACTGCCCCATTGCCTCTTTCCTTTCTCCATCTGATCACCCCCCCCCTCTCCCTCTATCTCTCTCTCTCTCTCTCTCTCTCTCTCTCTCTCTCTCTCTCTCTCTCTCTCTGTGTCTCTCACTCACACTGCAGTGTGTCTCTGTCACGGTTTCTGTGGTTTAATTGAACTGTGCCCTTTGACATAAAATATGAGCAATTGCATCATATTCAGGCTTAAACGTACATTGGGGGTTTTCGTAACCAATGTTGAAGGCCTCGAGAAGGCAGATTGAGCACAGCATGGTGTGTGTGTGTGTGTGTGTGTGTGTGTGTTAGAGATGCAACCGATCCGATATTATATCGGTATCGGCCTCCGATCCAGCTTAATTAATGTATCGGAGATCGGATTTGATGCCACCGATACACGCTCCGATACAGGAGGGGGACACGTGTTTAATGTTTACATTCCGTCCTGCACAGTGCAGTGAGCGAATCCAACCTCCAGTATGTACAGACTGCAAACAGAGACTATAGAAAAAAGCCCCACTAAGGTGCAATATGCAAGAGAATGGAATCACTTACAGACTTAACAGTAATAAAAGTATAACGTTTACCCGTCATCGCACGGATGATGACGGGTCAGTCAAATCACTGCATGCGCAGTTCAGTTGTGTGGTGGAGCCTATCATTGTGTTGATGAGATTGCTCTTGTAATCCATTCTTCTGCTATATATTTACTGCACACACGTGCTGTTTAGCGCTATGTGATTCAATCTTTGTAACTTTATTATTGCCATTGAAAAAAATGCTGCTGTGACGACGACGATGATGATGATGAAGAAAAAGCGCATGTCGTCGTCGCGGTAAAATCCGTCTTTATATAATTGGCTCAGTTATCAAACCATGACATTGTTGTCAGAAGCTCAAACACTGATTCAGATTGTAAATGTAGTGCAATTCTTAAAGGTATATTCAGTGATTTCACTAAAAAAACCTTAGGTTTCGTTTTTGGCTGTGGGACCCAGCCTTTCGTCCAATCAGGATAGAGAGTCAAAAACGAAACCTAAGGTTTTTTGACCCCCAGGGGTTAACTGGGGACAGGGAGGAACTCCTTATATGGCCAGCACACTCTATAGTAGGGAGGATTATCACAACAAAACAAAAAAATAAGTGATATTTGAATTAAGTGAAATCACTGAATATACCTTTAAGACAGACAGAGTTTGCAAACTAAAGTAGCAACACAACACCAGCTAGCACCATAACAAACGTCCTGAGGTATTTTTTTTCTCCCCGAGTTCTGTCGGTAAGGCTCAGGGCTTTTGTCACATGAAAGCGCAGCTGATTACCGGCATCCATTAGGGGTAAAAAGGTACCACGTGTATATAGCAATAATAATAATTACTATTATTATTATTATTAATAATAAACCATAGAATGAATTAACAGGTTACATGCAGGCACATAATAATAATCCATAGTATTAATTAACAGGTGTGTGTGTGTGTGTGTGTGTGTGTGTGTGTGTGTGTGTGTGTGTGTGTGTGTGTGTGTGTGTGTGTGTGTGTGTGTGTGTGTGTGTGTGTGTGTGTGTGTGTGTGTGTGTGTGTGTGTGTGTGTGTGTGTGTGTGTGTCTTTTCAGTGCTCTGTGTACTCTTCTCTGGAAGATGGCGTTAGAGTGGACAGAAAGCTGTAGTTTGTTTATTACACAACAATTCATTTTTTTGCGATGAGCGGTGCCACGCACAGCGCCTGAGGTCATTGGAGTATCCCGGGTTGCCCTGTTGTGGGCTATGGGTTCTTGTCACCCATATGAATCATTTTGCCTGTATCTGTAGTGCCTCATTGATCATTGTTTCAACCTTGAAGTTTTTGTCTTTCTTTCTTCAGCTCCTTCATTGACACCATCAATCAAGGTTTCAACGCTTCCCACTTCTCTACCTCACAAATATGATAAGAGATATGCTCCGTTCAGTGTACCATGTCTGCTTGGTGCATTTAGATACAATAAGCCCCATCGTTTCTTAAGTTATTTTTTCTCCTTTTTGAACTGACTCACTCTACATACTACAGATTCTTCTGATTGTTCAATAGAATGTTCTTGGATCCAGACTTCTGTCTCTGTTACGGAACGTCTCAGACTTGACACAAATTACCTGTATTTAAAGATACCTTGATTTTGGGAGATCACAGCACAATATACGCTTTGTGGTCTGTCTGTGGTCTCCATAGCCAGATTATATGCCTGGCTGGTCCTCCAGCTTGACCCAGAAATCGTTCGTGCCCCCAAAACGTAATTTGCTTTTGTAGGACCATAGAGAGAGAGAGAGCTCCCCAAGCCGCTTTAGAGCGAGTGTACATCCAGTGTTCACTTCTGCCTGTTTCTCGTCAACTCTCCGGAAGTGTTGATGAGGATCTGTTTTGTTTTTTGGACGGACAATCTCCTCTGGCTCTGGGAGGGAAACTATCCTGTGTGGGATACAAATAGGATACTTTTTTTGGAGGGGTCCCTCCCCAGTTCAAATCGGATTACTTTGTGGGGGGTTGTGTGCATGGCCTGATAGGGCCAGTACACAATGGAAACAAGACCCCTGGGACTTTTTTTTGTTTTGTTATCCTTTTAGCCTAAAAGGTCTGACTGTACCTCGATGCTGTGTACTTCTAGGTTGTTGGCCTCGGTTGGGTGCGGTTTGCTTTGCTTTGCTTTGGAGAGCTGTGCCATAGGGATACTACTATGATACTACTGCCGGCTTGTTTGTGTACGGCTCATTCGTCTTGTCTGAGGAAATGGGAAACCATGTCAATCACAGTGACTGCTGTTTTCCACATGGTGTATAGTAATGGAACCAGTCTATACCAGCTCAGTCCTGTTGGCTGTCGCATGCCTGGGTTCCCAAACGTTTGTACCTGCCAATGACAAGAACTCCAAATATATTACAAGAGTCATATTTTCTTTTCTTTTAGCGTAATCGAAAATGTATAGGCAGAAGCTAACTTATTAATGCCCATCCTTTACATTTTTATTATCAAAATATGTAATGAGTAAATAAGATAAGATAAGAAAAGATGCCAACTTGAAAGTGGTTAAATTGGCACAATATCGTATGAATTGAATTTTAATTTATATTTTCCCCTCCTTTCCAATTGGCACCGTTGCAAATCCTTTGAAAGCCATGTGGTCTATCTGGCCAGAAGATTGTGAGATTTGTCACTGATTTGTGGTGTATTCCTTGTCAGTCAACCCTGGAGCGATAATGATAAACATTTTGGAAGCCATATAACATATGACTACTGAGTGCATGACTTCATAGACATGACTTCATAGACAATGCTATTGCTAACATATTGCCCAAAGTGTCGTCTGTCTCTCTCTCTCTCTCTCTCTCTCTCTCTCTCTCTCTCTTTCTGTGTCACACCACGCATGCCACGCACACACACACACACACACACAAGTGCCACTGTCGTGGCGAGGGGTAGCAGTTCTAGCCAGCACAGACTAGTTCACATGATGCAACAGACCACCTTATGTAACCACACATCTCTGTTGGAAGTAGGGCAGAAGACCACGTGAGCCGACCGTTGGATTCTGTATTCTGTCCATTTCTCTCTCCCCCCACTACCTCCCCTACCTACCTCACCTGGCTCAAAGAGGACTGTATTATAGTGAGACGAATGCAAACAAGTATGCTTGTTTGCTTATTTTTCTTACCTTTCCGGTACTGTGCACAGCACACATCCATAAGTAGCTTGATGTATTTGCTACATATTATTAGTCTTAAGATTTGCAATTACATTGTGTTTCAGACGTACATGTAAAGGCCTTCACCACGCTTTATGTTTTTAAGCGATGTCGATTGCAAATTTGACTACATTTATTTGACAATCCTATAGTCTCATTGTCATCAGAAGCTCATAATTAGCTGATGCGGTGAGGCTTAACCCTGAGCATGGCAAGAACAGAGACCATTGTTTCAGTTGAGCGTCGATAATGAATGTAGTGCGGCTAGGAAATTACTAGTATTATTTTTGGCATTTCCTATGCACATTAAATTCAAATTAAGAGTGGAAATTGAGCATTGTTGAATGAATTAAACAACATACAACTGTATGGCCCCATGCCACAAAGTTGTAAATAGCTTTGTGGCTTCCTGCCAGTCCTAGTGAACTATGCAGAGACACTTACTGTAGTTTATCTCTTAATGAGCTCTGTCGGATCAAAGGACAACATTTCTCCTTTAGTTTAACATTGAATATGAACAGTAATGTGAATGCATGAGTACATTTCCTAGAGCAAAATGCTGAGATGGGGTAACTCATAATTGTCCTTTAGCAACGTGCTGGAAAGTTAGCATTTTGATAAGTGCGTAACACAAGGATTCTTACTTAGGGTGATCCTATTGTAAGTAGGGGTGCACAATTATGAAATGATGACCGATATCCGATCTCCGATTATTTGTCACTTATTATCACAGCATCTTTTAAACCTTTGCACCGTTTCTGTCTGTTTTATAGCAAAACACTAGCTCCCAATGTCGGATACAGCAAAATGTACACATATGTTTATTCATTGCTGCATCAATAAAAATAAAAATAAAGTGTTTACAAAAAAAAAAACATTATCAAACCTCTCTGTCTGGACGGGTTAGCAGCACCATTCCTGACAATGCCAATAATTCTATTCACTTTTGAACAGTTAGCTGATTAAAATGTCAAAAAGAATTAATGCAGATATAGTGGGAAGCACCTTGCAGAATGCTCATTTATCCAATTTAGCAGGTTTGATTGGCTTTAATATTAGAGTTTAATGAAGTACCAAATCACTTGTATTCAATGAGGCATTCGTTGTAACAAGGAGAGGAAATGACTAAGGCCTAAGGCTTAAACAAGGACCACTTCACCACTTTTCAACCTATCTTCATATAATTGGGCCTCACTAATGTTCATAATAAAATGCCACAATTTTTTGAGTAGTGCAACCATAGGGTGCCCAGCAATGCGTGTCCCTTTGTTTAGGTGTATGTATGCGTGTCTGTTTAGAGTACCAACAGGTGACAAAGTGGCGCTGTTGAGCTTCACACTGTGCACAGGTGCATGATGGGAAGCTGAGTTTTTAGCAGCCATGTGGCGCTGTTGAGCTTCACTCTGCATAGCTGCATGACGGGAAGCTGACTTTTTAGCAACCATTACGTGATTTTGGGAGTGACAGTACAGTACAGTAGAGGGACCCCCTGGGGACCCCCACACGATAACTCATCATTTCTCAACCGTTTCGGACGCGGGGCGGCTCGCGGGAACTGTGCCGGCACCCTGGGCACGTACCTATGGGTCTGGAACTTCCAGGGACCCCCCGGGGACTCCCACACGGAGTTGCACCACTCACTTCACACAGGTGTGATTTTTCTACTCTGTCTGGCCCCTTTTCCACTGGTTGGTTCCCAATGGGAACCGGTTCAGTTATTTTTGGTTCTTAGTCCATGAGCCAGAGATCCAAAATTGGAACGTTAATTATGAATTGAGTGGGCAAAACTATACCTATATTAGATTGTTATCACCATGAAACTTCCCCAATTGATTACTTACACGAAGACAATGATTTATTGTATTACAAATTTTACATTTTTAAATATGCAAATGAGGCATTCTGTAGGAAAATAGGCAGAATAATAGAAAATATGAAAAAGCTACTACTGTGGAAGGGTTATCATGTATTAATTTATTTGTATTAGGGCTGTCAAAGTTAACGCACTATTAACTAGTTAACTCACAATCCTTTTAACTGCACTATTTTTTTTAATGCGCGATTAACGCACTGTGGAGTTTGACAGAATGGTTGAGAGATGCATGGCAATTTTACACTGAAGAGTTGAATAATTGTTAAACAGCTGCATTACTTAAGTTAATTTAAGTCTACACAATTAGAAAACTTAGAAAACATGTTATTTTGATCAACATGGCCTGTTATCTCTCGTAATGGTACCATTGGCCAACATCAATACAGTTGTTTAGTTTGGGTCTGGGAAGGCTAAATGTCATCAAATGGTGGTCCGTGGCTCAAATGCAGAATAAATAATGGACCTTGATATGAAAAATCTTGAAAACCACTGATTTAAGGTATATTTAGAACGGATAAAAAATATGCGATTAATTTGCGATTAATCACAGTTAACTATGGACAATCATGCGATTAATCAGATTAAATATTTTAATCGATTGACAGCCCTAATTTGTATTGATCCTATAAACAATGTAATATAGGTCTAGTTTTTCCCACCAATTTTGGAGCTCTGGCTCATGGACTAAGAACCAAAAAGAACTGAACCGGTTCCCATTGGGAACCAACCGGTGGAAAGGGGGTCTCTGTGTCTCATAGGAGGGCTGTGAGAAATTCAGAAACCTGTCCACCACCTGACATTATCGTTAGGCAGATAATTTTTGGCATTTTATCATGAACATTAGTGTTCATGATAAAACGTGTGGAGTTTGTGTGTTCTCCCCGTGTCCAGGCCCGGTTTGGCCATCGGGAGGACCGGGACTATTCCCGGTGGCCTGCCTCCTAGTGGCCTGGCTGTCAAAAAAAAAAAGAAACTCTCCTAAGCTCAGGCCAGGCCAGCCACAGTCAATTTCAATTCAATTCAGGCAGTGTTGCTGCTGTAAAGGCCCCCAAAATGTCCCCCAAGGGCCCCCAAAATTTTGGCGCGCACGCTGTGCGCGGTGTCAGCAGGCGGTGTGGGCGTATAACTCCCGGCCTGATTTGGAGTTCCACTCCGGGCCTGCCCGTGTCCCTAAAACACATGCAGTAATCCTGGTCTCTAAACTACCTCCCCCTGGTTACTAAATCGTGGGATAAGAATTTAGAAGAGGCCAGCCCTTTAACCATCTCGGAGGCTGACGTGCGCAGAGCCTTCCAGCGGGTGAATACCCGCAAAGGCGTTTGCCCCGACGGCATTCCAGGCCCAGGTGTTGAAGGTATGTGCAGCCCAGCTAGTGTTCACAACCTTCTTCAACCTCTCCCTCTCCCAAGCTGTGGTCCCGTCTGGCTTCAAGTCATCTGTTGTGGTACCGGTTCCCAAACACTCCAAGGTGGCGTGTCACTCCGATTGTGAGCAAATGTTTTGAAAGACTGGTGAGAGACTATATTTGCTCTGTGCTGCCGGCCAAATCAAGCTTTGCTTGCTGCTGGACGATGTCTTTACAGAGGAGTCGTCAACATGATTACCAAAAGGGCCTTATTGACGCAGCGAGGAACATTCATTTCGACTTAGCCATCACAGCAGTTATTAAACACATTTACAGAGCAAGAGAAAGCACTGCAGGGTAAATTAAGTGTGATCCAAGGTTTCACTGCTGTCTGAAATGTTTCACGGCACAGTGCATCTGAAAGGACTATCATCAAGATGTAAACCTTGTGCTGTAGCATTGAGGCACTATGTGTACTCCTTTGGCGGGTATATATACAGTATGTGTGTATATACGTATATATGTATCTATATACATGTATATACATGTATATACATGTATGTATGTATGTATGTATGTATGTATGTATGTACTGTATGTGGTTAAAATAGGTAGGGTTTAAAAAAAGGAAAAAGCATGTTCTGTTGCACTGGCCTAAAAGTGGGTCCTTAAAAACTGCTTCAACTTCTGAGATGTATGTATGTATGTATGTAACAGTATATATATGTAGTATAGTTCAAAAGAAATATGCCACTTCGTTGACAAAGCATGAATCATGTTGAGTGCCATGTTGAGTCTCTCTGTCTGGATCATCTGCAGCCCGCTGCTCTGTTAATTATGGATAATGGACATGAGCAGGGGCTGCTGCCAGAACAAAAACAAGCTGATTAAGCGCGGGGGAGCTGCGTCATGAAGACAACATGACGCTTTGGTCATTATAATGTGACTGGACGGACATTTCCCCTAAAACCAGCTGAGCAGTGCCAGTGGATCAGATATATCACTTTCCCATGCACTTCCCATGCTGTGTTGTCTTTGACCACTTTAGTATTTTTCACATTTTATCTCATCTGAAATGTTTTAGTGTTAGTCTAGTTTTAGGTGACAAAAAAATGATATGATTTTTGTTGACTAAACATCTACAGTTACTTTTGTCGACGACAAGTGTATTTTGGTGGGCCTTGATGGTGTCGTATTTCGTAATGCCCAATTTTACATTTGGTTCCGTCCTGAAAATAGCCGATCTACAAGCTCACAACGCGCCACGGCAACCAAGCATAAAATATCTGGTCTTTTAGTTCTACTACTGGGTCTCTTCTCCACTAGTCCTTCCCAAACTATTTTCTTTTGTTGACAGAATTGTCCGTATATTTAGTCATCGTAGCTTAGTTTTTATTTAGCTTATATCTAGTTTTCGTCCATGAAAAAAGGTAATCGACGGACATTTTTCATCATAGTTTTAGTAGACGAAATCAACACTTTTCCCAAGTCTGTCCTTCTAGCCTCAGAAAAGCCCAATTTACACTGTAGTGTACATGTTAACCCATTCTGACCTGAGATCAGATTCACACGAGGTTTCCACTGGACACACACTGGTCTGATGAACCCATTCTGACCTGAGATCAGATTCTAAAAATGTCAGTCGTTCTTCGATTTAAAAAAAAATAGCAGACCTACAAGCTCGTATCGCGCCACTCGGTGGCGCGATATGAGCTTGTAGATCTGCTATTTTTCAATAGCTAAAGCATAACATGATGCCAACACCAAAATGTCTTCTATATCCTGACAGTTTTCTGAAAAAGCCGTGTTTCTATGTCGTTCTTCGATTTTTCAATAGCTAAAGCATAACATAGTGCTAACACCAAAAAAGGGTTCCCGCCCAAAATGGATTAAAGCTGCATGTTTTCAAACTAAAAACACCAGACATTGTATCGTGCAACAGAGGCAGGGGTAGAGGGCGGTGAGGTTCCCAGTTCGAACCCGGGCTCCCCCAGCGTTAGTGTCAAAGTGTCCTTGAGCAAGACTCGGACCCCCATAATTGCTCCCGATGTTCAGGTTGGTGCCTTGATGGTTTCCCCCGCCATCGGTGTGTGAATGTGTGTGTGAATGTAAAGCGCTTTGGATAAAAGCGCTATATAAATGCACCATTTACCATTTACATAAATTACTCTTTATCAAGAATGAGCTTCTGAAAAGTTCCTTGTTTACTTAATAAGTTTGTAATTAATTGAGGTCAATATTCTGCTTTTTTAATTAAATCAATCAGGCTCTGACTGTGTTTGGGTTGGCTCAGAGTGGCATGTGCGTACGTTCACGAAATACGAATCATGTATTTTGATCGAGCTGCGTTCATTCTAGTGCTGCTTTTTTTAAATATAGTTTTTAAGAAGTGGACGACTGTGATGAACACTGCTTATGTGCTCATTTCCTAATGAAACTGTAAATGTCCGATTATACCATTCTGAAAAATACAGACCAAACAGGGTATCTGCACTGCATGCTTAGGGAAGTCAGATTTATCTGTAATACCTTAGATTTAACATTGTGAGCTTGTACAGTAGATCTGTTCAAGCTGTTACTTTGGGCTTGTTTATTTGTAAAGACAATCGGACCGATGCTAATTTATAAAAAAAACAACTAGAAATGGCCGATACCGATGTGTTTGCCGATTAATCTCCTGTCACTGAAACATTTGAGTACTTTTTCCACCACTGAGCATGTGTGGGAAATTGAAGGATGGAAGCTGCTGAATGCTGGCACTGCTGGCCCAAACGAGGAGGTATATTATTGTCTGGTGTGGAAACCAAATTTCATGGGAGCTCATTAGAGAGGAGAGGCCACCTGATCAGATTCCTAAATAAAGACTACAGAGTACTGTAGGATGAGTGCTAAATTGGATTTTCTCACACTCTTAACTACCACATTATCAGCGCTCAAACTGCAGTAATCTTCAAGGGTAAGACCACTTTTTTAGAGGTTTGGGTTGTTTTCTTACCTTATTATGGGCAAACTAGTCCGGTCCAGGAGTTATTTCGCTCCATTGTGCAGTTTTACAGAAAATAACTTACTTCCATTGTAACAGGGAAACAGCTCTCAAAGTCACTATTTTAGCACATAAACGAACGCAACAAAAGCTGATTCTGAAGTGCAATACAATGGAACTACGGTTAATTTATTAGCATTCAAACTACTAAACAAGTATCTGCTTAGCGTGTTAGCCTTACCTGATAAGCTGTTACAGAGATATGCTCTCTGTCTGGAAAAACAGACGGTACAGCTGAATTCTTCAACACTCGCCTCTTTTGAAGAGGCTTGTCTGTCTTCAGGAAATTAGCACTGCACACATAAGCTTGCCTAGCGTCTGTAAAGGACTGGAGCGTCGGGTTCCTGATAGCAATCAACCATAACGTGCACAGCTCTTTGCTTTCGAAAGGAAAACGGTGAAATGATTTGTCTCTACAAACATCATCATAACTGCAACAAAATAGTACCTTTATAAATATATGTTAAAAGATGAAAATAACACGGCATGAGTTTTCCTGATGTGATATATAGTCAGAATCAGCTTTTGTTGCGTTCGTTTATGTGCTAAAATAGTGACTTTGAGAGCTGTTTCCCCGTTACAATGGAAGTCAATGGGCTGGTATTTTTTTTTAGTTATTTTCTATAAAACTGCACAATGGAGCGAAATAACTCCTGGACTGGACTAGTTTGCCCATAATAAGGTAAGAAAACAACCCAAACCTCTAAAAAAGTGGTCTTACCCTTTAAAGAGCTGATATGCAACCACATTACAAAGGTTATCATGTCCTTTTATACTCTGGTTTATTGGTTATTTTTATTGGTTAACATAGGACACAAACATTAAATGCCATTGACAATGAATGGACAATTTTGTGTGTGTAAAAACAAACATTGCTGACGAAGGTGAGGACGCAAATTCTGATTGGCTGGGATGAGATGATGTATGATGATGTACGATGATAAGAGCGCCCCTCACTTCACATGGGTGCGTTTTCTTTCTTGCCGTCACTCTCAAAATGAAAAGTATTTTGTTTGTGCTTTTCAGGGGGCAGTGGAGGGATGCAAGGCATATACTGTTGTAGGGAATAGTTTCACCGGTTTCTTACCCCTTATCCCTACATTTCTTTGCTGTTTTTTTCTTTTTTTTCCTTTTACAATTTTGATTTTGTTTTTGAATAGTTCAAATAGCCTATATACAAGCTCACAACGCTCAACGTGTCGATGTTTGAAGTATTTTTAAATGTTTTATGTACTGTATACGAGTCATCGTATACGAGTCATCATCATGTATGTTTGTTGGCCGTTTTCTTGATGCCCATACAGCCATATACTAAAGTAACTAAATGGTAAATAAATTGTATATATATAGCGCCTTTATCCAAGGCGCTTTACATAGATTGTGCATTACATTCACCCATTCACTCAAACACCGATGGCGGCGGAAACCATGCAAGGCACCAACCAGCACATCGTTTTGGCATTCAGTGTCTTGCTCAAGGACACTTCGACACTAACTCTAGGGGAGCCCGGGTTTGAGCTGGCAACCTTGCACTTACCATCCAGCCACTCTACCCCTGAGCCACTGACCCCCCACTGCCATAACATTGACTGTAGTACTGTATAGACCTGAGGCCGATTCTTAAAAAAATGGCTTCTAAATAGTAAATGCTGATGTGCGGTACTCTGTGCCGCGCTGTGAGCTTGTAGATCTGATATTTTTCAATATAGCTTAAGTATAACATAATGCTTAAAACACAAAGGGGTTCCCGTCCTGAATTGGTTATGTACAGTTTTGTAGATCAGCTTGTAGATCTGCTATTTTCAAAATATGTGTATACATTTGAAATAACTTGAAATGGGACAATCTCCAAAATGAGTACTTTTTGTATTTAGTACATTGATACCAATACTTTTGCAGTACATTTTGAGTTCTGAAGTAAAACAATTGAATACCTTGTTTTCCACCATGCACTGCCACACAGCCATAATTACCACTCCATCCTCCTATCACTGTAAACCCACTAATAAGCGTTGCTTAGCAACCCCAGTAAATCAGCTTGTGTGGAGTCAGCTTTTCAAAGATATCAGCACTCCCCCCCCCCCCCCCCCCCCCCCCACCCCTTCTATTTCCTCGTCAAATATATTTGTATCCCATAACAATGGATGTTTCCACATTAGCACCAGGGCAAGATTGTGCTTACATGATATTTATCCTGTCTTGGTACCAGAAATGGAGACTTATTGATACTGTGTGAGATGATAACGGTTGACACCTGCGTTCAATTACTGTTGATTGTATCTCATACATAAATACCACAATACTTCCTGTTGTCTTGTCACAAACGCTGAGGAAGGCCATACAGGCCGAAACGTGTACGTTTTCATTCTCAGAGGTAAAACAAATCATGTAAAAGGACATACAATGAGTGCTGGCATTTTCTTCACCTCAACTTATATCTTCGAGTGGAGTGCTGCGGGTTGTCTGCTACGGCGGTACTTTTCGCTCAAGATTCTTTGTGCTTTCCCAAATGGCTGAAAATTGGAGATATTTAATGTAATTGCTCGGATGACATGTGCACGTAAGGCAGACAAAATCCCAAGTCAGTCCCACATACTGCGCAATAGTCGCCGGCTATTTGACGGCCGTCTAAAACCGGGCTATAACTGGTTATAAACTTTTTTAAATGTCTATATATTATAGCTGTTGAAACGAAGTTGTTTCAAGACCATTTCTAGACTTAATGTTAGACGTCTAATAGCCTGACCAGTGAGTGGTTTTGTGGGTGGTTTTGTGGGGGGGGGGGGGGTGGGATGCTATTATTTTTCCATCTGCGGTGCAATGCTAGACCCTGCAGTATCAAGCCTGGTAAATGAAGCTCAAAGAGTTGGTTCAAAGCACGATACTGTAGATATGCTGAAGTGTCCATTATATTATAAGACTGGAGCGTTTAACATCTCATGATCATCACTAACTATTCAGATTTAAGCTACTCATATGAAATCATTATCATTACAATTTAGCTGCCAAGGCGAATGAGCCAAATATGACTCAAATTAGCATCAATTTAAAATGCTCCTCGCGGGCCGCACACCTGTGGAAGCCAAATAATGCATTTTGATTGCATGATTATCCAGTGTGTGGATTCTGAGTGCTGTCATTCAGCTCGGATAGGCTGGATGAGAGGACTAACCCCAAGTATTAAGGACGAACTGACAATGTATTCCATCTCTCAGATATAGTCATTCTCTATAAAATATGAATTTGTGAACTGTTGGAGGAATAATGGTGTTCGGCTTTACCAAGGTATGTCACAGTCCATGGGTATCACCGTCGCTTGTCAGGATTATACCATGGATTTCTGTTGTTGATCAGGATTTCATCCAAAGAGCATTGCCTCAAACGGCTTACCCCAGAGCACTTCAGCTTCCAGGTGCTCTTTCTCCAATTAAGCCATGTTCAATTGATTGACTGGTTGTAAGGCTGGTCGTTTTGACTGATGACATGCTCAGTGCAGTGTTGTTTCCGTCGACTAAAACTAAGACGAAAAATGTTCGTTGACTACCTTTTTTCACTGGCGAAAACTAAATGGAAACTAATGAAACTAAGCTATGATGACTAAAACTGAGGCTAAATATACTGACAATTTCATCAACAAATAAAAACTAGACTAAAATGTTAGGAAGGGACTAGTGGACAAGAGATCCAGTATAAATACATTTTACACTTCTTCTGTTTCAGCAAGTGTAAAATAAGTCATTACGACGGCATCAAGTCCCGACAAAATACATTTTAGTCTACTAAATCAACTGCAGATTTAGTCAAACTAATGGGAAAAAATAGTAGAAATAGCTGCTTTTTTGCACAGGGCAACAGACTATAGTAATTGTAATTGTAAATACTTTGACACGCTATTCCTCCCACAGTTTTGGCCACACACACTCAAGCCATATGTCAAATCGACTGGCTACTTCGGGAATCATGTGCTTAATCGACCGGCTTCTTCGGAATCGTATGCTTGTATTTTACTAAGATATCCGTTGTATAGTTTAATTGATATTATTTTATTCATTCTCCATAGATAGTATAATGGGAAGATCAAAGACTCCAATTCAATATTTTTTCCCTTGGACACCGTAAGCGCTATATTTGGGGGACTTGGGGGGAGGGTTCGTAATAATTACGAAATGTATTGAAAAGGAATTACATCAGTCGGCCTCATGGTGGCGCTATAACAGCCCACTTTACGTTTTTCCCTATAACTCTTGAACCGTAAGTCGTAAAATCTCTTCCACCTACAGATTTTGTCCAAATCTCACAAATGATCTCTGGACCTATACGATTAAACAGGGGTGATGTGACATTGTAATTGGCTAGCACACCCATAGGGAGAGCCACAAATGCAAAACGTTTAACCGTTTGTTGCAGAAAAATGATTTTTGGGGGATAAATCCTTGTACACATGATCACAGGTGTGACGTGACATTGTACTGTAATTGGCTAGTGAAATTTGTGGAAGGGGCCTATATAACAGATTGTGGCAACCACATTTTGCACTTTTTTGACCGTCGGTCAGGGCAAAAGCTTTTTTTTTATCAGTGAAGGTCAGAGCGGAGGAGACAGTGGCAGGCAGGCCAGTGCTGTGTCATCATCATGCAGGGAGGCCATCTGAATGATATTATACTGGCTAATTCAAGTAGAGCAGCTTCAAGGACGGCTCATCCTCCTACGCAGCAGGCGGTTGTTGTTTTAGTTGTTTAGTTTTTTTAAAGCACTCAGCAAGACCCATACAGTATGTCCTTTCACTGCTGCAAGACAAAACATTCGCCTTAATCCCCCCCCCCCCCCCCCCCCCCCACACACACACACACACACCATCCTCAGCACTGGGTTTTGTTTAAATTTGTGAATGCCAGCAGGTTCCCATTCTATTCTGCCGTGAAACAGCAATGTTATTTGAAAAATATACCGGTGAAAGATGACTGTATGTGAAACATTACTTTGTGTTTCGGCTGAAAAAGTGACACAATATATGCCTTTTTACTGGGCTCATGATTTCGCAGTTTACTATGAAAACCTGCAAAACCTGTCAGCCAGTCTCGCCTAACCTGTCAGTTCATCAGTCACGCCTCGTGACACCCCTGAGCGAGCGGCCTTGGTTAAAAGCGCTATATAAATGTACCATTTACTGTAGTACTGTAGGTTAATCGTTTCAGCACCGCACCATTCATTCCACTATATGTTTGTGAAATCCATTCATAGCTGCAAAGATATCCAGGCAGACACAGACATTCTACATTCTATTCACCTTTTACAGGCAAGGCAAACGAAGCTGTTTAGTCTTTCATTTAGCCGCTCTGCAGAATCTGTAGTTGTATGATTATTAAATGTCTCCATGTTAGGGGAGAGAAATGTTGACTGACAGGCGACCGACGAGCCTGGCTAAGTGCCACGCTTCACATCCTAACTGACAGGAAGCTTCTCTCTGGGACCGACCAGGCTCTAAAAAAAACATTAACATCTGGAGCATTATCCTACAGTACCACCACCTCTGGAGATGGATTGTTTAATTGAATTTGGCCAAAACATTCATGGCCAACAACCCCTGTAACCTTTGCAAAGAACCAAAAATCCCATTTGCTTCTTTGGTTATCTCCAAACTGCCTGCCTGTCATTTCATTCGGTTTTTTTAACAGAGCAAATTTTATTTTATTGTGTTAAGGTGTCCATTATTTTTTGAACAAAGTTATTTCTTTGGATGATATTACAATTAGGACCCCTTTCATATCTGTGACTGACTGAAACGTACTACAAAATTATATGAACTAAATCACTGCATTATAAATCTACAGTCTGCATGCATTAGGCCTACTAAGTTTTGAGGTAATTTTTGTATAAATTGTGGAAAAATAATATTAGAATTAAGTTGACCTACTGGCGGTGTGCAGTTGTGCACAAGACATTTGGGCCCTCATTTATCACCCGTGCATACGCCAAAATATGGGTGCACGCCAAAATTGCCGACATTTTCGGCATTTAACATTTTCGCCAAAGCTTGAAATTGAACTTGACAAAGTTCAAAACTCACGTCTGGTCGGGAGCTGTCGTACGTTTTGTCCTCACTTGTTTTTCTGTCGTAGAACAGCGGAGCAGCATTGTTTGACCAGCTGAGAGGCTGTCACAGGCATCTAAACATATGTTTTCACTCCTAAAATGTATAAAACCAATAATAGCCTACATGTGCATTTTTTTTTTTTGTAAAACCATGTCATATGAAATTGGTAGGATATTATCATATTTCCAAGTGTGCAAGCTTATTAAAATCGTGCAATTAAAAACAATGCTGCAAGTCATTCTTAAGCCATTTAAACAGTGTTTTGCATGAGCGCATATACCAGTAGCCCCCCCCGACCCCCCCTCCCCCCCATGACATATCGAGAGGCATTTGCAGTGCTGCAGCTTTAGCTTTTCTTTTCGCAGATAAGTAAGTCTACAGCCATGTCTTTCTCACGTCTCGTCCTTTTAATTAAGGATAAACCTGACACACTCGAATGCCACTAAATGTGACATGCCGACAGTGCCAGCAAAGTGGGGACCGCATCTTTTTTTTCTTTTTTCGTCCTATGGAAATCACGGGGTGCCAACTTAATTCACAGACCTCCACCACTACAGCCTACCACCAGTACCACATAAGGTTTAGGCTGCGAGGCATGCAGCCTAATATACAGTAATATCATAAACGTGCATGCAGGTCACGACAGGTCATAGACAGACAGAACAGGAGCGGAGGAGGAGATGCAGAGTTGCAAAACAGCATTTGTGACTGGCTGAAACTGACGTGAGCAATGTTATTTAATTAATGCTTCACATAATCACAGGTTCAGGTTTTCGTTCACTAATCTTGTTGTATATTAAATTAATAAACATTTTAATAATTTTATATACAACTAACAACACACAGTGAAAGTTGCTTGCAAATTGCGATATGTGCGTGCGTGCATGCGGGGGGGGGGGGGGGGTGAGGAGCAAGGGAGGCAGCAAGGGAAGCGAAGCGAGAGGAGAAACGGACAGTTTTATGTAATTCACGCAGGTTTATTTATTTAAGATGCAACAAGTTGCAAGTTGCGTTTGCGTGCGTGCGTCTGTGTGTGTATGAGAAAGGGGGCAGAAAGGCAAGCGAGGGATTTTTTTTTCTTCCTGTAACCATGGTTTCAGGAAACGTATTGCCGTTGTTCATGTCGCAAAAACGAGGGCGAGGCTTGATTTCATAGGGCGTGCCAGATAGATTTCAACCGTCACATTTATTAACGTAAATTAAGGAAGGATCAGCTGTTTGCGATCACTGTATAAATGCCGTGGCGACGTGGGTGTACTACGAAACCTGCACTCGAATCTGTTGCAGATTTTACACTCGATTGATAAATGAGGGCCTTGTTGCTGAACTGTCCAGCACTTTTGAGAGATTATTGCTCTGGGCGCACACACAGACAGACAGGACAGACAGACAACACAGATCAAAAGTTCTTATAGACAGATAGCCTCTTGCAGAGCCGTGAACAACGAACAATAGTCTGTCGGCTTGCAGTGGGTCAGGGGTAGAGTGGCTGGTAGAGCGGCCGGTTCGTCCTTGAGCAAGACTCTGAACCCCTAATTGCTCCGGATGTGCAGGTTGGTGTGTGAATGCGTGTGTGAATGGGTGAATGTAATGCACAAACTCTGTAAAATGCCTTGGATAAAAGCGATATATAAATGCACCATTTACCTGGCTGTCATCTCTTATATTTCACCTCGGTCTAAATAAAATGAGTGTCAGCTGAGAAAGTAATGGCGCACTGTATACAAATTGTCAGTATGAAAGTGTACCAGCAGCAGTCACTGTGGTAAAAAACATACTACACTGTAGCTGTCCCTGTGGGAAAACTTGGCAGAATTATAGAGGGAGGAGGATGGCCATCTTTTCTGGGTTGCTTCTTGAATTCCCGGTTAGAATTGTTCTGACAGAATTTCCAATTGTCCAGACTTGTGCTGTCTAGCCTGCCTGCTTGGGAGATGCAGCCAGCTTGGCTTTGGGTGAAATAAATGGATTTGTGCTTTGTTTGGTTATAATCTCGGCACCGCTGGAACAGAGGATCCCAGCCAGGCAGCCCTCCGTGTGTTTTCTGAGAACTAAATAAAGGTTGATATGAAATGAAACGTTTCTGTCCTGGCATATACCCTCAAATGAGAGATAGGGGGTGGGGTGGGGTGGGGGTCAGAGAGATGAGAAGCCGTACCTCTCGGCCGGAATATATCCATATCGGATATTGGCTTTGTTGTTGAGGACACATCCCATTATTCCTTAAACACTGGGCCCATGAGCTTCTTATGAATAGATATCGTGATATAAGAACTATCAGTGGTCAAAGCTCAATATTTGTGTGTGTGTGTGTGTGTGTGTGTGTGTGTGTGTGTGTGTGTGTGTGTGTGTGTGTGTGTGTGTGTGTGTGTGTGTGTGTGTGTGTGTGTGTGTGTGTGTGTGTGTGTGTGTGTGTGTGTGTGTGTGTGTGTGTGTGTGTGTGTGTGTGCGTGTGTGCGTGTGCGACTCCGGAGTCACTATTGGATTTGGTGGTGTTGTGCACACTGCAGACATATTGATGTATTGAATAAACACATTGACTCCCAAATGAATCGATAACAAACATCGCTTCCCTGCGGCAGTTTTTCACTAACCTTTGAAGAATCACCCGATCGTGAACGTAGCTCCATTTCACGAAAGTCCCCCTTAAAATAGTGCGACCGTGTGTGTCATAATGTCCACGATATTCCACGAACGGCATATGACAGCATATTTTGATTATGTTTTAGTCACAGACTGTCTTTTGAATACATGTCCATTTAGTTTTTGTCACATTTTATTTAGATTCCTTGATGGTGTCGTAATGACTTGGTTGCATGCCGAAAATGATTTTTTATTTTTTTACTTTTAGTACATTTTTATACCAATACTTTAGTACTACTTTTACTCAAGTCAATTTTGATTACTATTATGTTTAATTGTAACAGAGTTTTATATTGCAGTATTGATACTTGTACTTACTCTTAAGTAAAACAATTGAGTGCTTTTCCCACTTGACTTTTTGGTCATTATACTGTGCAGTAGGTACTTCAGTAAAAATGAGAAAAAGGCTGCACACATGAGAAAAAGGCTGCACACTAAATAAATATCGTGGCTACGATGTAGCCACGATATTTATTGACAAGAATCCAACGTTTGGACCTTCTTCAGGGAATGAAGTAGCTACTTCAGACCATTGGTATAGTTTATGTAACGAGGAACTTCAATGACCTCACGTGAATGCTGAATGTGATCGACTACGCCGGAGCGAATGGAGAGGTTAATTGTTCTACTGTAATTAGCCACTATTGCCTCAACGACCTCACAGGCATACAGTATATGCAAAGGCTAAAACATGTAATTTAGACAGCATATTATGTAGACATCGCATTCTATAGTGTATATTTATAGTTTCATTGTACAGATAATCTACTGTCGGATGGATGTTATGTTGATAGTAAACTAACAACTTCTTATACTGTATGATCCTTGATGATTATGTGTTGTTCTTGCATACTAGTGTATGTATGTATGGATGGATGGATGGATGGATGGATGGATGGATGAATATTATATTTCCGTGTCCGGACTTCTTTACCCATCCCACATTTATCAGACACAGCAATTAAGACGGTAAAAAAACAAAAAGAAAACGCAACATAAACATTCAGGTGTGTAGCCAGCCATGCAGCAACTCAACCAGATTTCAAACAGTACAGTATAGACCCCCACAGATCTATGAAGTTCATGTTCAGTTATATACTTTGGACACTGGCACTGTCAAAACTTTAATCTTGCTTTACCGAGTACAGAATATTGTGCGTGACTACGACGAGAGGCCTTTCAAGTCTATTCTGGGATCAGTGGGCCTACAAGCTTCATGAAACACCTTTTCACTGAAGGAACTGTGTTGGCTTCTTTCAAAGACCTCCTGCGGACTACTGGCAAATATATCAAGCTCTAATTAATGGCTGTTTGTGTTTGCTGGTTTCACAGCATCATGCTGGAAGACAGAAGACAGTGGGACAATTTTAGACACTGGCTACGTTTACATGAAGGGTGATCATTCCGAATAAATACTTCAGAATAAAATACATCCGATGTAATGTTTTTTTGCCGCGAGTTTACATGAGAAATGGTCATTCCGAATGAGTGTTTATATGGAGAAGTGATAGAAGACATGATACATGTTAATTCACGTGAAACTACGCCATCTGTTGGACACATAAAATATAGGCAGTTCATTCATTGTGACTGTCTCAACAATACAAACATATTACAGACGAAAGACGATACTTTGAAATCCCATCATTTCATTCCGCAGTAGCTTTGAGGCTGCTGGTTGGATAGGGACGGGCAAATATGTTTACCGTCTTTTTTTCCCCACCCGCTGCGGCTCCGCTGGGAAGGTGATCATCTCGTTTTTATTTGTACTTTATTATCTACAGCACGGCCAGGGGCACGCAACACTGATTATTATTGTATCGGGTCGCTCGTTATTTTTGAGAGAGAGAGAGAGAGAGAGAGAGAGAGACCGTTGAACACACACACACACACACACATACACACAGATCAGGGTTATCGTCATCTCCTGCTGCTCCACGTTTTTTTGTGGATTTCGGATCTGAAAAAAGGAACGAAATAACGCGCTCTATGTGCAAACTCCTCGGCGCGCCTTGGATATGAGCGCCTTGGAGCATGCTCAGAAAGACCAGAATGAACTTACTCCGAATTAGTGTATACATGAGTCCAATTTTCTTTCAATCGCATTGAACATCGGAGTAATCCGGCCAGTGACATCGGAATGGTTTTTAGATCGCATCGAGCGTTTTCATTCGGATGTAAGTTTTTGTAGGTGTTTACATAACAACGTTTAATAGGATTGAAATTCTATTCGGAATGAAAAGGGGATTTAACTGCTCATGTAAACGTAGCCACTTATACTGCTACTGATTCCCTTTATTATTTGAGCAAATGTTTTATTTTTAAGCGTCACTTTTGTTTAATTGCGCTTTATCATCATTAATGCACTTCTGCTCTGTTTTTTGGAACTTCGGAATTCCGGAAGTTAATGGTGATAAAGAAAACCCTCTCGACGTGTAATATTGATTCATCGAGCCCTGGCTCGATTCTCAAAGAATAGAAATAAATTAAAGATTACAATAAATTGACAGTGATTAGGTCACACTTCAAAAAAACTACGAGAGAGAGAGAGAGAGAGAGAGAGAGAGAGAGAGAGAGAGAGAGAGAGAGAGAGAGAGAGAGAGAGAGAGAGAGAGAGAGACTCTCTTAACCAGTGGTCCAGGTGGTCCCCAACTAAATGGTGGAGAGTTGGTAACCAAGAAGTCTGCACAATTAGAGATTGTAGAAGAATTGTCATGATTTTGATCTTGGCCTGTTATCTCTCCTAATGGTACCAACATCAATACAGCATGGAATTGTGGACAACATCCTATCCAACAACAACAAAGTATGAATTTGGTCTGAGAGGCTAAAATCTCATCAAATGGTGGTTTGTGTCGAATAAATAATGGACCTTGATATGAACAGGGTTGAAAACCACTGACTTAGGCCACATACACACACAGAGAGAGAGAGAGTGGTTGGTTGATAGGTAGATTCAGATGATCCCATAGCTCATACAGGCATACAATAAGGTTTAAAAAAAAAACCTGCGCCTAGCCTACAGTATTTACTCTTATGTACCTGTACACAAGATGTAACGATAAAGTACAACCTTGAACCTTGTTAAGGATTTCTAGATGCTTAATCTCAGAGAGACAGGGAGAGACATGCGAGACAAGACGGAGATGGGATCTGAACCTGAGTCCTCGTACTCTGGGAACATAATGCTCTGTACACTGTCTGAGCCACAAGGCAAGGCGCCCCCAAATCAATGTCCACATGCAGAGCCCGATGCTGTAAATCACCATCCTTGTGCAACGGATGAAAGAAAATCAATATTTATTGATGGGGATTGTTTTAATTAGTCCATTAATACACTGGGTCGTGTACAGTACCTAGTGATTTATAGTACATGTTGTCAGTGGTGGAAAGTAATTAAGTACATTTACTCAAATACTGTCCGTACTGTACTTATATACAATTTTTTCAGGTATTTGTACTTTCTTCCAATTTTCAATACTATTCAATACAGGTACTCCACTACATCTCGGAGGCAAATATTGTACTTTTACTACACTCAAATCATTTGAAAACTTTAGTTTCTTGTTACTTTTTTTTTGTCAAATTGGTTTTTATTGAGAACAGATTATAAATTGTTGTAGATTAAACATTGTGATATAATTACAAATTTCTTAAAAAAATACAAGGACAAAAAAGAGAATGAAAACCCTCAACCCTCCCAAACCCATACTGCTCAGTGACACCGCTTACTATAGAATAAAATAGTAATAATAATTAAAAATTAGTTTCTAGTTACTTTGTTATTACAAAACATACACTAACCACTTCAGCCCTATACATTTCGGCCATTTGAAAATAGCTGAGCTCTATTTTCAAGAGATTTTTTTTATACATTTGAAAACTACATGTATTATGTGATGCTCTGATTCTGTTATAAGAACTATATTCCATCCACATACCTCATCCACATGCACACAGTATACTATGTGCATTATGCTGAGCAGTCATTTTTTACCGTAGTGAAAAGTGTGGGTTAAGGCCTATTCATAGTCTGGATTTTCGGTGATGAGGTGACCACCACTCCGGTGGTGAGCTGACCACCGGAGCTGAAATAACGTTGAGCGGTGGTGAGTAAAAACAGAGAGAAGGGCTGGAGCGGTGGCGGTGGTTTGCTCTTCACCGCGGCTCGTGACGTCATGTTGTAGTTCGGTGGTCACCTAACCACCGTAAATCCAGACTATGTATGAGCCTTTAGACTGTTATATGGAAATATGGAGGAAGAAATGCGAAAGCTATCTTAATCTTCCTTGAAACCAACGTGAATTCTTCAAGACTATCACACAACCTCTCAAGGGTATAAACCTGCTTCTAGTTAATTTGAACTTAATAGTGGCCATTAAGAAATTGGCACTGGTACTGAGCTGTGTTAATTAATGGGTATCACTTTGATTCAGAATAGATATGTCAAACTGCTGCCTTCAGGCCACAATAGCTGTTATTCAAACTATTAGCTAAAGTAATTATCCTATGTTACTCTATGTCGAAATTAAATACTTAAGGTACTGGTTGGCATGGAATTGCTGTCCACCAGTGTGACACTTTCAGTTTTTGCCAGCTGTTTGAAAAGTGGCTGGACAACATGTTCATCATTGGCTGCCTCTATAGGCTGCCTATAGGCTGCCTCTAAGCCAATGGGAGACTTACCCATGAAAAAGCCATAGTCTGAACGGCGATAAAACCCATACTCTGAACACCGCAATGTGAAGCGGTGAGCTGAGGTAGAGGCTTGCGGCACACACAAAGTCATTATAGATCTAGAGCTTGCTGCAGCTAGCAATTTTGACTGAGTCAGTCTGAAACACATAATGTCATGTTGGTTCCTCACAGAGGACTACTGTATATGGAATTGATTTGGCGTGTGTGTGTGGCTGTTTGATAATGCAAACATTCCTAAATTCGTTGTATGTTATAGTGTCATACTGTACTTATGTTTCTAAAACGGTTAGTCCCAATACTTGATTCTGATTGGCTGGTTACCGTCACGTGACCGTAAATTTCACCGATAACCCACACCTTCAATCACTATATCATTCCCAGCTGATTCCGCATCTCTGTAGCTGTACTGGGGAAGGGGAGCGCTTGATTGCCTTACAAACCCATGCCATGCCGGCTCATATGACTGTGAATGTGTGGCCCCGTAATGTGGCTCGCTCTGGTGGCGCAAAGCATAGCTACTTTTGTGAATTTAATAGTTTTATTAGGTTAATATTGATATATGTTTGTAACCGTTTTAGAAAAGCAATAAGCCACTCGAGGCCCCAGCTTACCGGTTATTTTTAAATACGCCCCGGCTTATTACGGCTTATTGCTTAAATAAACACTTATTTTTTGCATATTTTATGCAGACATATGACAGACCATTCAGTGCTTTTAATGATGTTCCCAAAGCCTAGGGCTGTCACGATTACAAATTTAAGTTGACAATATTAATTGCCACACGCATAATTGCAATTAACGGTTTGATTGATTATTATTATTTTTTTGCATTGAACATTGGAACATTACAATTTGTATTTCCGTTTTGCCTTTTAGGCTTCGTAATTACAAATTGCACATGGCAGATATAATAGGATATACAAAGAAATCACTGACACGTTTAATCATTTTTACTTTCCAAAAAATTATAAAATAGCTGTAGGCTATACAAAAGAGTTGATCTACAAGCTTAAAACACATGTTTGTAGATTGTAGAGCTTGTAGATCTGCTATTTCTGCTATTTTTTAAACATATTTGAAAATGTATGGACATTTTTCAACATGGTCAACACGATTGACGATTATGCAAAACATAACTGTGATTTATTATAATATAGTAATTATGTAGTAATTGTGACAGGCCTACCAAGGCCTTCTGTTTCTATGCTTTTATTGTGTTGTGTTATATGTAGGGATGTTCCGATCACGTTTTTTTGCTCCCGATCCAATTCCGATCATTTGATTTTGAGTATCTACAGATATCGAAGACTTACGCCATATCACAATAGTAATATCCAAAATCAATATCCAGTCTAATATCACGATATGGATATAATGTTGATATACTAGGGATGTCCCGATCACGTTCTTTTGCTCCCGATCCGATTCTGATCATTTGAAAATGATGATATCCGTCCCGATTTCCGATCACGTGATTGGAACCGGACAACCCTGGTTATTGTTCGTCGTGGACCCCCAGGAAGAGTAGCTGCTACTTCCATGGCAGCTAATGGGGCTCCATATGAATAAAGAATGTGCTCCGTGTATGAAGTGTAACACTGTGCTATTTCCTTTTTTTTCTCCAGTGAACAACCATTTGGAAAAGAAGCGGAGAGGAAACCGCAGCTGAAGAAAGTGGTAAGTGTCCTTCCTCCCAACAGCCTCCTTATTGAATGTGCTGAATGAACAGTGTCCGTCACTGTCAACAAAACCTTCACACTGTGCCTATAATCCAAAGCTCTGCACAGTAAAGAGTCTACACTGTAAAGCTGAATACCTCTCGAGGCCCTTATGGCTCCATTTGGTTCCATCCGTACTTAGAGTTAAATGAGGATCGCCAATTTGACTGTGTGTAGTTTTCCACCCATTGTGAAATTCTTTCAAGTAATTCTATTCCATGCAAAATTACATCTTTACCCAGTCGTTATTATTGCGAGACAGCTGTTTGTGCGTGCCACGCGCGCCACACGCAGACACACACACACACACATAGGCGGTGGGTGCGTTTTACCTTTGGGTAGGCTATAGAATTGCTTTGGGGGGGGGGACTCTCACTCTCGCCGCCGCGGATTTATTTATTTATTTCCCAGATGGTCTAAAAATTAGTTATTTAGCATACTTTTACCAATGAATTAGCCTATACACAGACAACGACTTTTGGACGTATTTTTCTCAAGTCTCGAGTCAGTGTAGATTACCCGGCGGTGTTGCTGCCCCTCCAGGAGTCGCGGCTCATGGCTCTTCACAGACGGCACAGAGACAGCAGTCACTCCGCTGAACATGTCAGTGTTGCTGCAGTGGTGTGAACTGTGAACCGTGCGGGCACTGGTGCTGCTGAGTTCTGAACAGCCGACTCACAGCTTCTTCTTCTGAATTAGGCTACTTTATCTTTGCCTTGAAAAATACATTTTGCGTTTTGCTGTTTCCCAAAACAAACCAGCGCGCGCTACTCTTTGCTACAAAGCCACTGGAAGGACGAGGTTTACAGACATACCAATAGTAGTCAATCATATGCTGATTAGGCCAGTTGCTGTGTAGGCTGTATATAGCCTATCCGATCAGCGATCACCGGGGGGCAGCGACAACACACACACACACACACACAATAGCCTTCTATAATGCTGCGCACATATATTATATATATTTAAAAAAATACCCAGCATAACTTTTGGGAAGGCTAAGCCTTCCCTAGCCTTACGCACCCGCCGCCTATGCACACACACACACACACACACACACACACACACACACACACACGCACGCACGTACACGGTATCAATCAAATCAGTAAATGCAACGGGGAGTCAGGATGCCTGATGGCCTCTGGTCTCATTGGAGATGCAGACGTTGTCCTGTTGCTTCCTTTAATGAGATCTGGAGGCGTGCAATCTAATATTCACCACTGAGGCTCCAACGTGGCCCCCGAAGCCTGTGGCCCAGAGGGCCGCGTTGCTAATTCAATGGAGTGGAGTCAGCTGTGATCAGAGGAAACTGGAGAGGTCATTCAGTTAAGAGGGAAAAAATGGACCCAATGAATCCTCGCCAGACGTGCTTTGCTGTCACGTGACGTTGATAAACCTTGTTTATGCCATTCTGGGCGGCAACCCCTTTTGGTGTTTTAACACTAGGAAGTCTGAGCAGCCGTTCTGACCGAATTTGAGATTTCAACGTTTATTTTCTCAGCCCATGGAGTCCAGAGAAAGTTCCCCTTGCATGACTTTGTCTAAATATTCGATTGAAATCATCTCTGTTTTTTTTTTCATTTGAAACGTTTTGTAAATATGATTTTAGGCATATATCTCTTACTCAGTCTGACTATAATCGGCCCAATCGACCGCCGTCACCCTTTCTCCCCCTCTCGTCTTTTGTTTGCGCTGCTTGATAATGGTGACGTTAATGGTGATTCCCCGACATTTCCTTTTCACTTGATATCGTTTCGTAGAGAGCGCCTTATATAGCGCCTTATATACCAAATGAAAGCCCCAATTCCATAGTTTACATGGTATTTTGAATTTTTTTAAATGAGCAAAAAATGAGCGAGTTATGATCTAAAGAAAAAAGGTGGAGAAAAAAAAAGAGCACACAAACAGACAGCTGGAGATGTTGTTGTTGTTCAAGCCTGCATTCCATGTCCAACGAATTAAATCATATACGTTTGGATGGTTAATTAACTTGGAATTTGTTTATTATTTTGATAAGATAATAGGAATATGAATACAATGATTATCATTGTTATTATTATTATTATTATTGAATGCTCGGTTAGACTCGACCCGACATTTACTTTCCATGAAGCGAGAACGCTTGCCGATGCGCGATACAAAATAAAAAGTGTTTGGAATAATTCCAACCAGATAGACCTCCCGAACCGCTAAATGTTTTGTCAGTCAAAAGAACAGTTCTTTCTGCAAGCGACGTGGAACGTATGTAGGCCTGCTGCTGTGGATGAATTTGTTTCACAGCACAGCCACAGCCTATTCTGGCATATAGGCTAAATATCGCCAGCTCTTTGTCAGTCAAAATAGTTCAGCTCCTTCTTTATCTGTAAACTTTTCTGCAAGCGACCAGATCCGTGGAACTTTCCTTTTTCTCTCTCTCTCTCTCCCTCTCAGGGAAGCATGTAAATGTTCATGAATTCAATAACTGCTCGATGTTATAAACAGCAGCTGAGCTGGGGTTTCTCCTCAACATGCAGTGGCATTTCACGTGTGGAGTTTATTTTTTGTATCACCAGGCTGCAGGCTTTCTATTTAGTGTGCAAGGCTATTTAGCAAGGCTATTTAGTGTGCATTTAGTGTGCAAGGCTTACATCCGGTACATCCGTATGCGCTGATTTCCATACACAACACATACACGATCCGTATCCTCTCCTCACCGGATGTTGAATTCACAGTGCTAACGGCCGTATTCTGAACGATGTTTTTATTAATTAAACTGATATAACAACATAACGTGGCTAATAATTGTTTATTTGGAATGTACTTTGGCTGGTAATTTAGGTAGATATAACGCGACTCACTTGTATAAGTAATTTACCGCGGACAGGCCGCATTTAATGCAATACATTGGCTTTAGTAATGTTGTTAGCTTATAATATTAGCAACTGTAAGCTAACGGCTGGAGGACTACGGACAATCCGGTCAATAACATCATTACACTTAAACATTAATACAATTATGTCATGTTTACATGCCTAGTCAAGCAGTCTGTACATCGCGTGGGGTCACATATATTAATTACATCGATAACACACAAGAAAAGACAAGTGATCTTTGCTCTTTTGGAAGGAAAAAAAAGAACAACAAAAGGCATGTTGCAATATAGTACTAACGGGCAACGTTAAAATATATATTTTTCACATGTAGGCCTATTATTAGTTTTATACATTTTAGGAGTGAAAACATGTGTTAAGAACAGGGCTGCCATGTCTCACCCTTTGAGTGTGACAGTCACGCAATTTAACCCTTTACCACGCACCACGCCACACATGCCATTTCACACGCATTATAAATAACAATTTTCTCCGCGGCTCCGCCGCGTAATAACGCGCACTCATGTGTACGGTAAAATAGCCGATCTGCATGCAGCGCTGATATATCATGCAGTAGGAGGAAGAGGTGGACCTGGCCAAATCGTCGGCAGGGTCCCTGACTGTGACGCATGGAAATGAGCCATGCGGAGTTTAACATCGCTTCGAAATATTTTTCATGGAAGACAATATAGCCCCCACAAGTTACAACAAGTGAGTAAGTGTCAAAGTGACCATCTCTCGTCTTCTATACTGGTGTGGCGTCTCTTGCGTGATATGAGGAAGTGGAACGGTGCCAGTAGCCCGTGCACATTATAGGGACAAAGTCGTGTGTGTGTGTGTGTGTGTGTGTGTGTGTGTGTGTGTGTGTGTGTGTGTGTGGCCGCATCGCGACTTGTTTCTGTTCAGAGAGAGAGAGAGCCCACAGATGTGTTTGAACTAAGAAAATGTAAAATTAGGCATTATCCCACATTCCAGTTTTCTGACTTTTTATTTCACAACATATTCCCCAATTTCCACTGAGATTATGGGGTGAATGAATGTGAATGAATGAATCTCTTTCTGTCATAGTGACATTGTCCTGCATCAGATCATGTCCAAATCAGGTTCTCCAATCTCCAGTAGCCTCTTCAGTTTTTTGAAGATTTTTTGAGTGGTGCAACCACTGACCACTCCCTTACGGAGCTATGTGTGTGGCTGGCTGGGTCTGAGCAGTGAGCACTATATGTGTGTGGCTTGCTGGCTGGCTGGGTCTGAGGACTATGTGTGTGGCTGGCTGGCTGGCTGGGTCTGAGCACTATGTGTGTGGCTTGCTGGGTGGGTCTGAGCATACATACATACATAGATAGATAGATATCTTTTTCATTTCTACTTTAAGCATGAGGAGGCTGTCAGTGCAGGGAGAGCAGCTGGCATGGAGGTGAAGACATCAGTGTTAAGGTTAAATATCAACGTTAAAACGGGACAAATCCACATTAAAAAGGCCAATTTTTTTCGCCGCCGCCCTTCGGACGGCGTCGAACGCATTAAGACACTAGAGTCTCACTCTTGACATTTTCTGAAATATGGCAGCCCTGGTTAAGAAACATATTATGATTTAATTCGTTGGAAATGGGATGCAGGCTTGAACAATGTCTTCTCCAGCTGGAGAGGGACGTGTGGGGGAGAGAGTGGCCAATCAAATCGCACCAAAAACACGGTCCCCTTGACCGTTCAGCCGACTGAGTAGTAGTGAAATTTTTTCAGACTTCGTAGTGTTAACTAAGCATTATGTTATACTTTAGCTATAGAAAAATAGCAGCGTACCACCGAGTGGCGCGCTACGAGCTTGTACTGTAGGTCTGCTATTTTTGAAATATCGTGAAAATGAGGCACACATCTTTGAATCTATATTCTTTCAGAGCAAACTTATTTTCTTTTTTTCGACGTCAGGCCTAAATGGGTTATACTGCGTCGTACTACCACGTCGCTAAACGGAGATATTGAAATAATGGTTAGCCGGGGACCACCTCACCTGGAACCCCTCCAAGGACCACCGGTGGTCCCCGGACCACTAGTTAAAAACCACTGCTCTTGTGAAAATTCAAAATGTACACCATGAAGGAAATGTCATTTACCTCCTCTCCATACATGGGGATGGTCATCATCAACGACCAATAGAGGAGGGCATCCGAAGGCAAAAATATGTACATGAAACATCATGTAGACGTGTTATGGTGCACGAGCGAAGGCATGTGGAGCTTCCGACCATTTGTGGCGTGTTGGTGTGTGTGTCACGTGCGATTGCTTTGGGTTCATGCCCTCTGTCGCGCATGTGTGACCGTACCCTTTGCATGTAATAAAAGGGCCACTTCATCCCTTTTGCAACCAGATCTTGTTTTAATGATGTTTAGGGCACAAGAAATGTTTTATTGTGTGTTTTTAGATATTTTAGTCATGACGCCAAGTTCATGACCAAAGTTTGTCATGAGAATGTGGTCTCACTTCCTTCCTGGATTACAAAGTCACACCTCCACGCAGCCTCCCCCCTCTCTGCAAGGAGTGGCAGTGCACCAAAGCATTATGGTCATTGTAGCAATTCAGCTATCCAGTCAAACCCTAGTCAAACACACAGACGTCATTCTTTTCTGGCCATAGGGTGCAAATTTCAAATTGTGCTACTGTTAACTACTACAATTACTACATAGTAAGACGCGCAAACGCGGGAAGCGAACGCAGCTCGTAAATTGCAATAACAACAATTAGAATAAATTATGTACTTTTATTTTTATTTTTTACTATTAACAGTGAGTGACATGTGAGGTGAAATGTCCCTTTAACTGTACAGGATCCTGTCCATGCCGGCACTTGGTACACCTAAAGGAAACACACCCACAATTACTGTTATTACCGTCAGCTGTGTAGCTTTATTTGAACCTTGTAAGTCCCGGTCCATATCTATAGTATACAGTATATAAATTAGTTACATCAATAACCGAAGAGGACACTTGTTCTTATAATATTATTTGGGTTAATTCCATGAGAAGAGATCTTACATGCGTCGGAAAGGCGCGGTTCAAGATATGTTCTTCTGACGTGTTAAACAGTGATCAGTGATGCAAATAGGTTTTCAATGTAATGAGTCCCGGGATGCAGGGATGGTCTTTTAGAAATGAGTCCCAGGGACATTATATGAGTCCCACTTCAACGACGTTAGGAGTCATATTTTTTACAAATTGTAGCATTTAACTCCCATTTCATTTTATATGGTTATAATGTGGTTATATTCATATAGAAAACCGAATAAGAAATTAATATTATAACTAAAGCTAGCAAAATAACGCTATTATATCATATTTAGTGTAGATGCTGAGTACAGTAGTGTATCCCGTGCATGCAGAGGTCATTGTTTTATTGAGTCCCTTAACTATAAACTGCGTTTCGGGATGCAAAATGTGCCCTATTTTAATCTCTGAGTGATACAGAGTTATATACAGTAGGGGTGGTTAAGTCTGGTTACATCATCGTTAAGCGTCCCTTAACTATAAACTGCGTTTTGGACTGCAAAATGCGCCCTATTTTAATCTCTGAGTGATACAGAGTTACATACATTACAGGGGTGGTTAAGTCTGGTTACATAATCACGTCAGCCATCGTGACCTGTGTATGGTTCCCTGGGCAACCAAGGTTGTTGTGACACTTTTAGCAGAGCCTTCTCCAAGGTTAACCTGCTATCGAATATTGTTGACATTATACCATGTAGGAGGCGGAGCCCTTACAGATGGAAACAAGACCAACATTGTCTGTGTTGTCTTTAACCATACATGCACATATCTCTCTCTCTCTCTCTCTCAGTTTCTGGCACAACAGTGCCCCTACTGGTACTAATAGTCATACTGGTGCTCATTAACGTCACATACATAGGCGGACACGGACATTGCTGTTCCTGGGAGTGGTTGCACCACTCAAAAGAATGGATGGTCAGTCCAAGCTGACATGCTAAAATAGCCAGGATGTCATAACTAATCAACACGTTGATTCGATCAACCGATCGATCACCATCAAAATGTCTTCTGTCAATAATATCTACAGTATTCTCTCGTGTCCTTGGCTTTCGTTGGAGCAGTCGTATATAGAGGTTTCACTGATGACCGGTTAAAGAAATGGCTCCAGAGTTTAGCAATTAGCACATGCCTGGTTTGACATGGCGGAGCACCTGGTCCATCTCTCTCTTGATGAATGAAGCTCCTTGCCACGCCTCCCAGCTGTCACCTGTGATTGATGCACTGTGCCCATCCCGGCATCGCCTCCCCCGGTGCCTTCTCCTTCTGTGTACGCCCCATATATCCCATCATCTCACACCCATAGATGCCTCAGCCTCTTCTGATTATCTGCCATATTAATCATCATCCGCACCATATGATTGGGTTAAAATTGCAGCTTTTCATGTCAACCGTGTCTGCTGGGGGAAAGTCATGGCCCGCTATCACCTTGATTTGAGTTCTTTACTGTATGCAGAGGTGGAAAAAGTACTTGCATGTTGTACTTAAAGGTAGTGTAGACAAGTTTCCAGCCAAAATTTAAAATATATATGAATGTATTTTGTTGGCCTTTTTTCCCTGTATCTTTCCCTTTATTATGATGCAACAGCACACTCTCCCTTTGGCCCCCTCTGGCTGAATGCACTGTTTATATCCACTACAGTTTACTACTCGGGACGTCGGAGGGGATTTAAACTTTTAGCCAATTGCAGCGCGAGGCTGTGACTGTGTGTTCAACCCAGCAGTATTATAATGAAAACGTGATGCGATTTCATTGCAAGTATAATATTATCCCCATATCTTAGTTTCACCATTGTTCATGTGAAATAGTATGTTTATGATTTAATATGTAAGCCTATTGAAATTATGAGAATCACTATGTATAGCGCATGGTTGGGTGGTCCGACCGGCTTGAAGCATGCATTCAACCCGTGCTCGCCAACGGTGACAAGCCGTCGCGGATCATCATAGCGATTTTTCTTCATTGCAACGAATAACCGTGGTCAAAGTAGTTCACATGAACGATGCTGTAGTGGCTCGGGCATTTGAGGGGCAATATGTTTTATATGCACGATTACAAATAAAAGATAATTGAATTGAGAGCCAGTGAGTCTCCTCCACTACTCCCTACTTCCTCATTTGCGGGACTCGTCGTGTCAGTCTTGTGATATTGTGATTACGCTACAGTTACCCTTAAAAAAACATGTCAACTCAATGTCATTATTGTAACTATGATATCGATAGAAATTCATAATTTTTTAATGTCATATTTAGCCATACGAGCGCAATATCCATAGCGTCCCTCCCAGCAGCACCAACAACCCCATAGCCTGAAGTGACCTGGCTCAGCCAATAGAATGACGGGGGGAGGGGGTGGAGCTAGATTTGAATTTGTTTGGAAACTCACTTCTGTGTACAAACACTGGAAACTTGTCTACACTACCTTTAAGTGAAAGTATCAATACTGCAATGTATACGTGCTCTGTTTGTTACGAGTAAATGTCCGGAATTCAAAATGGTAACAAAAGTAGAAAGTAACAAATTAGATATGGCAATTATGTGCAACTACTTACTTGTGAAATAGCATTTTGAGACATAATTACTTAACTATTTAGAGTTTTCCTTTTATCCTCCTCCACCACCCGCCGAAGACCAATCACCGCCTCCAGGCTCCGATTCGCCACCTACTTTCCAAAGCATTCACTTAACTCTCTCACTCTCTGCCCTCTTCCACAGATGACACACCTGTCACACATCATTCTCTCATCAAGCCACCACATACCAGGGAAAAGAAGGTTACCCCTACCTATATAACAACCTCCCCATACTCATATAGACCCGGGGTCGTAACACCTCCCCCCTCAAGATTGAACATTTCTGCCCCAACAGAAAGGCCCAATCCCTTACAATCTACACATCATAACACCGCGAAAGTGCATCGGCCATCACATTTTCCAACATTTTTTTATGATGGATCTCGATTAAAATCCAACATTACATGAGTTGTGCGTAAAATGAAAGAAGTGGTGCTGGTTGCCAGATATCGTATAAACAAAAGATTTTGGATAATGTTGTAATGAAATCACTTGAACTCAAGTGTTGTATATTGAACTCTTCAACTCACTACACAATACAACAATCAGTCCAACGATAACATCATTATGTATCGCCATATAGAAAAGAAAGAAATGACCGAAACCTGTAGGAGGACACAACGCATGGTTTGCCATTTGCATGTCACAACATGAGCTGTGACTAGCAATTACCATTGCTGGTTTACAACGGCGCCGTTGTCATGTTCAAGCCCAGCGCCCACGTTGTGTAATTAGCAAATATAATTAGCTCATCTGTGCACTGACGGGCGTCGTTGGCGTTGAGGTGTGGTCTGCCGCATCGTTGCTATCTTAGGAAAACGGTGAGAAAACATATTGCACCTAGAGGCTGTTTTTGAATCCAGTAGGGACCATGTATAGATATTTCCTTTTGTCTTTGCGACTCATCCATGAGTGTGGATGTGAAACCTAAGAGGCAGTATAGGGAAGTGATATCTTGTTTTGTTTTTTGAGTGGAAAATAGCAGATCTACAAGCTCATAGCGTGGCACAGAGTGCTTGTAGATCTGCTATTTTTGATTTTTTTTTTTTAATGTGGCGCAAATCTTTGAATATATATAATATTCTTTCACCGTGAACGTTTCTTAACTCATACCTTTGCTTTTGGGAGGTCCCTGGAACAACATAGACAACCAGAAGGGGGTCGGCAGGCCAAAGTCAGATAATTCTGAAGGTTACTGTGATCACAGTTTATTATGAAAGTGGTTTAAGAAAGAGAGCAGCACACAAGGGGGGAAGAAAACCTTGGTTTGTTCAAAATGGCCACGGCGTCTGTCACCATTTCCCAGGATTCCAGCGTTCCTTCTATTCCCTGGCGGTGTTGATCTGTCCTTTTGTTGAGCCAGAGTGCCTCAGACACATTACGGTCAACCATGGGCTGGGGGAGATATGACACATACAAAAGCAGTGGTGGAAAGTAACCGAGTACATTTACTTAAAATTTCCAGTACTGTTACTTCTACGGTGCATCTCAAGGCAAATGTAGGCCTACTTTTACTCCACTACAATTATTTGAAAACTTTAGTTACGAGTTACATACATTTCGGCCATTTGAAAATAGCCGATGAACAAGCTCACAATGCGTCGCGATGCAACACATTGTGAGCTTGTAGATCTGCTATTTTCAAAATATTTTGAAAACTTTAAATGAGACATTCTGCATAATGAGAACTTTTACTTTTAAGTATAATTTTGATGCCGATACTTTTGTACTTTTACTCAAGTACATATTGAATGTGGGGCTTCTACTTCTACTTGCAGTATTGATACTTTTACTTAAGTAAAACATTTGAGTACCTATATTCCACCACTGGACACATACAAAAGGCAGACTGTGTCCACCTCTCTCCCCCCCTGAGAGAAGTGAGCGTGTGGCTCGTTGATATAATTAATGCATGAGCCGTCCACGACATTTCTTTGCGTCGTCGTTTGCAGAGGACTGTCACGTGTCAGTTATACGCTTTCAAGAATTAGCATAGACGAGCTATAGAAGAAGCAGAGCTGCTGTAGAATATTTTACTTGCAATGCCTATATGGTGGCTCCGAGAAAGTAAGTGTCTGTGCGTGTCGCTGCTTGCATACGGGATGGGAAGGGAACTGACGCTTGTTATGTGCATGGTTGTCTGCTTTGACAATAGATTATTGTGAAAGTGGAGTATGTAATTGTGCATAAATGGTGCATTCAAATGGTAAATTGTGCATTTATACAGCCCTTTTAATCCAAAGTGCCCATGTAAATGCATATAGATATGTGTACATACTGTAGATTGTGCATTTCATTCACCATTCTCACACACATTCATACGCTGATGGCGGAGGAAACCATGCAAGGCACCAACCTGCTCATCGGGAGCAATTAGTGGTTCAGAATCTTGTTCAAGGACACTTGAAAGGTCCTTTCAGATGAGCAGCGTGTAACACAGACGTTGTCGACAGGTCAGGTCTGCATCAGGTCTGCTCTAGAGGGGCGCGACAACACAAGCATAAAAAAGCTCAACACAATCCAGTTCTAGTCAGTCGCGGGCGCGTGCACGAAAATGCCGCACCCCCGTAAATGTTGTGTTGTCGACTTGTCGCCCCTTTGCGTAAAACAAAAAATGCAGGCCTCTCATTGAAAGTGAATTACTAGCCGCGTCAGTCTCTGCCCGTCTGAAAGGACCTCAACTAATTTATATATACAGTATACACACACATACACGTGTGTGCGTGCGTGCCTGCCTGCGTGCGTGCGTGTGTATGCACGCATGCATGCATGCATACATAATATACAGTATACACATACATACATACCCACCTGTAAAATATGTAGTTCTATGGATAAACAAACCATATTGTATACCATACGCAACACGTATAATATTGATAATATTAATATTGCAAGGTGTACTCCCACAGTAGCCTATCTGTTGTTTGCAATGTTATTGCAATTAAGCAATGACAACTGTCAAGCCCCACTTCTTCATATAATAGCCGATTTGAAGCAGCCGACTCCAGTGCACATGCTGTTTCCACTCCTGCTTCTAGGATGCCGCCAGCCATGCACTTGTGGACAGGTCCTCTGGGATGGAGTGGAGCATCTCTTGTGCCGCCTTGTTGTGGCGGGTGGCAGGATTTGAATCTGTTTGGAGGCTCCATTTCCACTATAGTGTCATGCAGGCTATGCCAGTCATGTATCTGGGCTTTCCTTAATTGCAAGCTTGATGGTAGCAGCGTTCTGTCGGAGGCCGGCCGGTGCAATGGGCTATATGCACACAGAAGACCTCTTCCTATACTTCCGGCCAGGTGTTACCGATTATATTAATTAAGGCTCTGTTCCATTTAGCGTGCAGTTGTTTTTCAAACGTTTTAATATCAAGGACCCCCATAACTCTCAGAGTGTACATTTAATTTGTACACTCTCAGAGTTGCACACCCGTACAGGGCCATTTGTGTAGCAGAGTGTTTCCAGTGAGCCAACATGCACAGTGCAGCAGCACCCTGACTCTGTTTGACCAGAATGGAATGGAGCCTTCATTAGCATCATTGGTAACACCTGCGAAAGGACGTAGGGAAGGGGCCCACATTTTTTTCTTCCAAAATGGTGTGACTGTGTGTGCATAATAGAGCGTTGCAGTCCCGCCCCCTACCAGGGCCCAGGAAATCATTCTCCGTTCATTTTCCTCATAGACATTTCAAAAAGTTTTTATTTAAAGACGTTTACGCCGCGGACAAAGACAACTCTTGTCGTGACAAATCATGACAACCAACACAATCTTTTGGGCCGAACAAATAATTAGAAAGAAGAAAAAAACGGCAGGTTACAACACTTTTTTTTTTTTTTTTTTTCTTTGTAATTATTTGTTTGGTCCAAAATATTGTGTTTGTTGTCATGAGTTGTCACGACTCGAGTTGGCTTTGTCCGCGGCGTAACCGTCTTTAAATAAATACCCTTTGAAATATCTATGGGAAAAATGCATTGGGAATCATTTCCTGGGCCTGGCGTTGTCAGATTTTTGTCGTGGGCTCCTATTATACACCAGACCAGGGCACAGTATTCAGCCGCAGAGAAGACCACCAGGGCTTGTCTCTTCAAGATTCCAAGATATGGTGATGTTGACCTACATCTACAAGGCATGGGTTGTTGTGGGATAGCAGAGATAACCTCTGGTGAAATGAAACAAACGCAGAGGAAAAACACATGGTAGACTCTAGGGTATGTTAATACAATATGACACAACTGCAGTGGTTGCAACTAGACATTTAATGATCTCTTCTCTACTATAGTCCCTCTCATTAACATTTTAGTTTGTTTTATTTCTTGATGAAATTGTCAGTATATTATTTAGTCATAGTTTTAGTCATTGTGGTTTTTTCATTTTCATCAGTGAAGAAATTTAGTCGAAGGACATTTGTGCATGGTCATAGTTTTAGTTGACGAAATCAACCCACTGATCCCGACCTGAAAATGCGTTTTCTGTTTCTTGTAATTGAACTGGAGTGTGTGCCGTAGCATATTTAATAGCAGGATCAAAGCCGCAGCATTTTAATCTTCTTTAACTACTGTGGAAATATCTGTGGGAGGCAGGTTGATTCTCAAAGCGTTCTTCTTATGGTAGATCAGCTACAGTATACTATACAGCACCAGTGACTCTTTCCAATGGCACTTCCAAGCAGCTCAATTAAATACTAAGCCATGTTTGTTTTGTGTGTAAAATGTAAATCACATTAGGGAACATAAAACAAACAAATTTGGACAAAGTGTGTGTGTGTGTGTGTGTGTGTGTGTGTGTGTGTGTGTGTGTGCGTGTGTGCGCGTGTGTGTGTGTGTGTGCGTGCGTGCGTGCCACACTCAATATCTTTGAAGCATGAACTGAGGGTTTAATCCCTCTTTTCCACACTCTACAGGAAGTGTGGTGATTTTTTGTCTCTCTCCCTCCCTCTCTGAGGGATTAGGTATTGCCTTAGTAAATATTTACCGACTACAAGGAAGACACTTTCACTGCCACGGGATCAAACACGGTATAATTCCCAACAGAGGGGACCAGGCGTCACTGAACGTCCCTGTCTAGTGTCTACGCCACACTCTGCCGACACATTCCCTTTTTGGGTACAGTATTGGCCTACTGGACCTTATCAACTCAGTGTGTCTTGAGGAAATGGAGGACATTAATGGGATGATAATAAACCGCACAGAACAGACCCTTGAGCCTGTAAATGTGACCATAATTATTATTATATTTTAGCTTACAAAATACCATTTGGTGCTATCTTTAAATACCGTAGGATAGCCAACAAGCATTCCAATAAACTGTGCTCTATCTATGCAAAGGGCGTATCAGCATTTGCACGCGGCCCATCCATCCATTACCGTTCGTTTTCACATTTACATATTTAGAGGGATGCGCTTGCTTCACCCATGTGATATGATGATGTGTTTGTAAAGAGAATGAATCGAACCTTGGGATGTTGGGGGTTCCATCCCCAACATAGTCATAATGGCCTCCCTGCTTGGCACTCAGCGTCAAGGCTCTTCTCTTTTTAGCCCACTTATTAGCGACAGCTATATAAGCCTCTTACAATTTACTATTTGCGTTGCTTCTGCATAGGTATAGTATCAAACACCATGTGAAAATAGCCGACTAACAAGCTCTCAATGTGCCGCAATGAGACGCACTGTGAACTTGTAGATCTGCTATTTTCAAAAGACTTGAAATGGGATATTCTGCATAAATTGTTCTTTAGTTGTATAAGTACAGTATTATACCAATACGTACAATAAGTACATATTTCCGGACTATACTTTTACTGATAAGAGTATTTCCACATTGCAGTATTGGTACTTTTAGTACATTTTCCACCACTGGGTAAACCATCGTCATTAACAGTGTTAGGGGGAAACAAAAGTGTAGAACCCACACACTAAATCTCCTCAGACCAGTGCAGCTTCCCAAAGGAAGAGTGATTCCCTCCCATCTACTCCCGACAGCAATCGGAGCCAAATCTCCCAGATGCTTGTTTAGTGCCGTGCCGGCTCTTCATCGGGCTATAAATTGAACAGGGAAGCATAATTCTGGGTGTCTTGTTTGTCGTGTTCAAACACTGCTGAACCTTCTGGCTGCGTCGCTTCATCAGAGATCACCCGCTCGGGCCACTCCTCCAAAGCTGCAGTCTCACTCCCAATCTTCTGCCGTAGTCTGAAAATGCACCTCTTTAGACTCCATCTTTTCCCTGTAGCACTTGCCTCTTGCCCTAGCCTTGACGACCTTACAGGCGTATGCAAAGGCTCAACTTATGTCATTTAGATTTAGACATGGCACTCTATATAGTGTCTATACGCATAGTTTCATTATATACTGTAGATATTCCACTGTCCACTGACGGATCTTACAGTATTCTTAGACAGATTCTTACAGTAGCTTCCTTATGATTCTTGAAGACATTTTTTTAAATGTATTTGATGTATTACCATGTGTTGTCATTGATTACTGTAAATCGCTCTGGAATAAGAGCGTCTGCTAAATGTAAATTGTAAATGCCTTTAATGGTAAGGTCGGTCACAAAGATTCAGTGTATTTCACACTATTCATAGTGACGTATGTGCTGTACAAAAGTTTGTGTGACATGCTAGAATATGGAAGAATATGAAAACAAGATAAGCAGTAAGACGCCCTGAGGGCATAACAAACTTGTGTGTTATCCGCTGTGAGCAAAGGAGTCTTTGCAAATTGAAGACATTTTCACCTAGTAATTTGCAGGCCATGCAGGGTAAACTGTCGCGCCATTCATTGTCCTTTTGTTCAGGGTTGTAATGTAAAGGAAAGGCAAGAATGAGCTCCACAAAGATTCTACAGGCCTTGGTGTTTTGCTTTTTGAGGGCTATGCCCAGCTTTGTCTGCCTGCATGTGTGTACCCCGTAGTGATGATTTGATTGACTGATGACCTCATGGCGATGATTTGATTGGCTGGTGACCTCATATCGATGATTTGATTGGCTGAGCACCTCATAGCATGATTTGATTGGCTGAGCACCTCATAGCGATGATTTGATTGGCTGAGTATTGAGGATAAAAAGTGAGGACAGGAAATTGAGGACGCCTGCACAAGTAATTAGCCTTGAGGACTTTAGGATAAAGGGACTTGAGGATAAAACGTGAGGACAGACAAGTGAGGACGCCATTTGTCCTTGGCCGGAATGTGATGATGTATGATGATAAGCGCCCCCCTCACTTCACACGGGTGTGATTTGTTCTCCCTCTGCACTGCAGGCTATTTGGCTTTTTTGGCTAATGTTAAACTTCACCACTTAGCATCCAACCGAAATTGGTCTGCAGTCGAGTTGCTAGGAAACCAAAGAAAGTGCTATTATTTCGGAGAACTATGTGTCACGTTATTCACATGTCGAAGAACAAGTGCAAATTTCAAATGTTGGTGTTTGTGGGGTGAAAAAAACATGAATTATACATACAGGTGTTAACACATCTACGTACCCTGTTGGGAGGCCAGAAAATGATTTGAACCTCATAATCAGTGTCTTAATCTTGAGAATGAGATGTAACACAATTGGAATGTTAAAAAGGATCCCTGGCTAATAAGACAACTATGGCTTGTTAATAAATTATAATTGCCCTCTATAATTAAAATATAAATTTTAAAACACCTTAAATATTGTATTTATTTTAGAAATACGGTCATCTTTCACTCAATAGGAACAATGGGCCTCATGCGCCAATACGTTCCTAACTTTTCCTCTTACATTTCTTCCTAAGTGAATTCCTAAGAGAAGTCCAGTCAGATTCATGAGTCCCTCCAACCTGTCACAATGCTGTTGACCAAACAACCTGCAGCTGCAGGTAGCCTTGAAAGTGCTGCAGGAATGATGTGCTCTCTGTCACTCTAATTAATTAGTCTCATGTCGCGCAGCTGAGTCTAGATTCTCCCGCCGGATCCTGCCGGGAGCTGCTTATATGCCATAGAAAGCATAGGTGGACCCCAGGCTAATGGAGCCCTTTACCCCCACCAGAACTGAGCTTTGATCCTGCACCTCCAGTACAGCGTACAGAGACATATTAGAAGCAAATATACTACATTTTCCTTCTTACAACACAGTTGCACATCAGCCTCCAGAAAGGATGAAAGGAATATACTTTTCAATGGATTCTGTTACTAATGGGTATGCTAAATAATATACAAACAAGCCCACACACACACACACACACACACACACACACACACACACACACACACTCACACTCACACTCACACACATTTTAGTTCTTTATTTGAATCCACAAAATACAATTAATTTAACAAGGAAACAAATATAACAGGGTTGACAGTTCATGTTCACTTAAGAATACACATGGCACCTCCTCCTCCACACAGACAAACTCATGCCTATAACAGCCGAAACAGAACAGTATTTGGAAAGTTGTTTGGCTTTGCTCTTTGTATGCTGGCTATTCTTACGCCGCTCATGGTCAGTGTATGCACATAGCCCAGGCTTCCGAATGTCAGTATGGGAAATCTACATCGATACCCCAGGTTTTGTTGTATTTCCAAGTAATGGTTGGTTACTTAGAATGTTTATGTACAAATCAAAGACACAGCCCGCCTCCAGAATCAGGACCTCCTTGTGGCTGGTGTCAACAAAAACAGCATCCGGTGTATTTGAGATGTTAGCAAAGACATTGTATGCACAGCTAAACCAATCTGGTAACACTCTTGAATGTTTATACATTGCTGCACTACATTAGATAGATAGAGGCACATATTTTCGAACTGCATCAGACACTATAGGTCAACAATACGGTCGTGGCGAGCAATATACAAATCTTTGTATGCATCCATTTGTTGGTGTTGTTCAGAATCATGATGGTTTATAGCAGGGGTCCTCAACTAGAAATGATGAAGGTCCACAAATATTTTTTTGAATAAGACCGAGGTCCGGTCCCATGTGCGGCGTCCATCGGAGAGCGGGGCTCTATGCCCGTTTAGTATGGTCAAGCCAAGCTTATACAAATCAGATCCCCTTCCACCCAACCAATAATGGGGTGCAGAGTGCAGGCCCGGAGTGTAACTCCAAATCCAAATCACACTGCGCGCGCATAGCGCGCGCGCGCATAGCGCGCGCCAGAATTTTGGGGGCCCTTGGGGGACATTTTGGGGGCCTTTGCAGCAATTTCACATGAGAAATGTACCATCTGATGTTATTTATATTATTAACTTTGGGTGGTCCGCAAAGAGGTGGTCCGCGGTCCGGTCGCGGACCGCAGTCCGCCAGTTGAGTACCCCTGGTTTATAGTATACAGAGTGTGGGTGTCGGGATACCAGATTGACAGATTGTACTTGGTTGGTTCCTTTGATGGTGAATCCTCCCCAATAGCAGCAACTGATCACTCTGTTTCACATTCGATGTACACAAATGTACATCGAATGTGAAACAGAGTGATCAGCTGAATCAACACAGGCCAACTTTCCCTGCAGTCTAAGGCCACGCCAATGTTGTTTGGCTTCAGTCTGTTTGGTACTATAAGCAGAAACCTTCTTGCCGTTTCTTCCTGTAGTCTATAGAGTGACGCAGTCCCTCCCCCTTTCAGAACGACGAGTGGCCCAGGAAATGATTCTCCATTCATTTTCTCCATAGGCTTTTCAAAAAGTATGCAGCCAACACTTGCTGGCTGCAATTCTATCCCATTGGCTGAGAGGTCGGATAGATTGTAGACCAGCCTGCATCGCAGCTGGTAAAGAAATATGGAAATCTAACTTCTGGAACGGCATCATTTTCAAGATGGCTTCCAGGTTATAGGCATTTTAAGCCACCGCGGAAATTAATGCCTTTCCAGAACTCTTTTCCTCAGTATGTTATTTAGCATATACCAATAGTAAACGGAATCCATTGAAAAATCTCTTCAGTCAATTATTTGGGGTACCATATACTGACTTATTATAATATTGGATTCAATGCAAACAGTGACGGGCATAATTCTCTGTGGGCTATCACATTTGACTGCCAAGAGATTGTATGTCCAAATGGTCTTTTCAGTGGTTTATGATAGATGGCGCTCTTCGCCAACGTATGAATGGTTCTAGGTTTCTCAGTGACGGATACAGCTGGAAATTAACCGGAAGTGAAAGTGCCGGCATGCAGACCAAGGGCTAAATGCTAAAGTCAATAAACCGGTTCAGAAGCAAATAAGAGTGTGGCCAGACATGTTCTCCAGGACTGTTTTGAAACCACAGACTGGGACATGTTTAAACAGGCAGCCACCGACAACCACCACACTGATATTGAGGAATACACAGAGACTGTTATACTGCCTACATCAGTAAATGCATTGATGATGTCACGGAGACAAAGATAATCACAGTACGGGCCAATCAGAAGCCATAGCTGACGGGGGAAGTCCATAGGCTACTGAGTGCCCGGAATGTCGCTTCGGAGCAGGTGATGACGCGGTGCCTGAGAACCAGAGGCGTCAGGTTCCTATAACGGCGGTGGGTGCCCCAGCGGTGGAAAAAAAACGAGTTTTGTTTTTTCGGTTGGTACTTTATTTACAGTTTGCTAATGAACACAGTGTTTCAGTTCACAACGAACACATTAAATTGTTTCAGCATCAGGGAAGTGACATTTCAGTGGACAGTGGGTGCATATACTGCATATTGATATTGGCTTATTATTTTGCCTGTGGGTGCTTCTGCTCCTGAGCACCCGCGGAGTTGACGCCGCTGCTGAGAACAGCTATAGGGCCAACTTGGACCGTGGCATCACAGAGGCAAAAAGGCAGTACACCGAGAAGCCCACCGCTTCAGGGACAGCAGCGACACCAGGAGCCTCTGGCAGGGGATTCAGACCATCACGGACTACAAACCCCGACTACAGACCTGTGACACCACTCTCACTGCGCAAAAAGCATGGAATACGGATGTGTATATTACAGGAAACTCACGTTAAACTTTCCAACAAACTCGGGTAAACTCCCATCACACCTGTATATTACCGTATATTACTGTAGGGGAGGATGGGGGAAGATGAACCGTCGGGTAAGTTGAACCACCCCCTGTATCTTTAAAACTACACACATGAGTTGTCATGTGACCTCAAAATCAGGACACACCCACCATTTCAACCTGACTGTGAAGATGAGAGACACATGGACAAAGTGGAAAGTACATTTATACACAAAAAAGTGTTTTTTGCTGGTCAAAGTAAAAAAATAAACTTTTCTGGAATAATCATTTTTATATGAAAGCAAAAGCACCCAGGTCTAAACTTATATATCATGCATGTTGGTGATATACTAATGTATAAAACCCATGTGAATCATTTAGCTAAACATGATCCTGGAGCATTAAGCTAGCCATGTTTTGTCAAAAAGTGGCCATGGGGCAAGTTGAACCAATTCCTTGGGGTAAATTGAGCCAATTTTCTTAATGTGAATCACCATTCATATTTTTGTATTAAGTATTAGCTACTCAAATTATACTGAATGACCTTTAATTTGGATGTTTGCAAATGTTTGCAAATTTGCTATATTGTATTAACAATATTGCAAATATTATAAGGTTCTGAATAACAAACTTTATTTAATTGTCTTTATATTGTTTAAATAATAAATAAACAGATAAATAAGACTATTTGCAAAAGGGAAAACTGTTATTAAATTATTTTCAATACGTGAATACATTATCTGTTCAAGTTTAAGCTCTTTACATTAAAATATCATGTGGTTAAATTTTGGATCAACTTACCCCTTACCTGGGGCAAATTGAGCCACTTTTTTTTTTTTTTTTTAAAGGTCATATTTTCATGGCCCTTTGTCATAGCTGCTTACTCATCATTTCAATTGATAGAGGACATCCTGAAATATGTGTAGATCATTAGATTTGACTGCCATCTCATTTTGCCTTGCTTCCAGGACAACTTAAGTAAAAAGTGGTTCATCTTCCCCCATCCTCCCCTATATGCCTGCTAAACTTGAGGTTTACAGGCAAATCTAGTGCCCATAAATTGCCTGTTAACTCCTATTTTCATGCAGTGTCTGCTGAACAACCTGAACGACTTCTTCGGACGCTTTGAAGCACAAAACAGACGACCACATGCTGCATCTGTCTCCAGCCAGCATGAGACAATCCCTCTCCAGGATCAATGCCCGCAAAGCTGTGGGCCGGGCCTGGACAACATACCCGGTCGTGTGTTGAAGGACTGTGCAGTGGAACTGACTGATGTCTTCACAGACATCTTCAACACCTCCTAGAGGCATGCTGCTGTCCCCACATGCTTCAAAGAAACCACCATCATTCCGACACCTAACAAGGCTTCCCCATCCTGCTTCAATGACTACCACCCCGTTGCACTGACTCGCATCATCGTGAAGTGCTTCCATCCACCCTCCCACCCTGGACCCCTTCCAGTTTGCATATATCGGGCCAACAGGTGATGCAATCTCCACTATACTCCACTCAGCTCTCATTGGTCACCAAGGACTCATTATGTAAGGATGCTGTTCATAGATTTTTGCTCAGCATTCAATACCATTATTCCCTAGCAGCTCAATGAGCTCATAAAAAAGCTGGGAGTGAACACCTCGCTGTGCAACTGGCTGTTGGACTTCCTGACTGGGAGACCGCAGGCAGTGGCGGCAACACATCCAGTACCATCACCCTGAACACGGGGTGCCCCCCAGGGATGTGTGCTCAGCCTCCTATACTCTTCACCCTAATGACCCACGACTGCACACCAAAGCACAGCACCGACATCTTCGTCAAGTTTGCGGTCGACACAACTGTGGTGGGTCTCGTCCACAAGAACAATGAGTCCAGCTACAGGGACGAGGTGAGCCAGCTGACCACGCGTTGCGGAGACAACAATCTCACTCTGTGTGTGTGTGTGTGTGAATAAGATGGGAATAGTTCAAACACACGGGTATAGTCTAAGATATAGCCTACAGTATACAGCCGTTTGTTCTCTGTTGTGAGCAAATAGTTATTTACAGGTCGAAGAATGCACATGATATGAGAAAATAATGTCCCGTGGATAATGAGGGTCAGCGTAATTATTCTGTCTGACTCGGCTCGTAATTAGTAACCCTGTCCCTAAGCCTATCCGCACGCCAAAAGTAATTGAGAAGTGTTTTTCTTTACATATCAAGACTCAATATCCTAAAATTAAATAAAAAACATATCAAATTGAATACTGATCTTAAAATCAGTTGTAGGGTGGGTGACGACCGATCCCCACATACTGTATGAAATGGACTATGAGCCACAGTATGTGTGCATGATTTTCCCCTGTGCCGTTTGACTTCTGTGTGACAATAACCACAGTTTTATATACTGAGCCTGCATGGCAGGCATGCAGTTCTGCAATCACTGGAAAATAAGGACCACTTTGATCCAAATCCTGCTATAGTCTTTCCTACCACTGAACCTGCCGCAGGAAGAGTCTACAGTTGTTGTCACCTGTAGACACTCGATTACATGTTATCACATGGTTGATTACAGGCCATTACCGTAAATATAGCAGAGGCTCTCGGCAGACAAATGGTTTTGTGTGAAATGCAGATCTGTACCCGGCACTGAGACATGTTTTCACAGTGGTACAGTGTGTATGCGGGTTGAGAATAATCTCCATAATTTTCTCTCTCCAACTCATTGCGATTGCATTTCCGCCAGGCGATCAGTAAAGGCTGTCTGTCCGTCCGTCTGTCCGTCCGCCTGTCTAGCTCTGATGTCATTAGTAAATGTGCTGTCGTCTCCTAAACCTACAGAAACATCACTGTAGTTTACTAGGTTTTTTTAAGGTACTTCCTATTTCGGATTCCAGGTCCAGTTGCAGTGGAAGCACAAATGAAATTAGCGCTCACACAACTCCGCTGTGCAACAGACAGTGTTGGAGAAAGTATTCAAAGTGTTTACTTAACACTTTTTGTGCCCAACATGTCCCCACACGTCTTTAGAATGCAGCTCAATAGGTCTTCTCAAACTGCTCAATTGCTCTTGTTTGCTGTGGGGGGTCTAGTGCACCCGAAAATTTTAATCAAAACAGATTTCTGTTAATAGGCCAAATGAATATGCTGTAGGCCTATCACAGTTTGCTCATGCGTGGGAGAGGAAAAGTATAAAAGCCACTTTTCTGCGTGAAAATGCGCGAAAATGTGCTGAGGCGCGCGCACCCCCTGCCTAAACGTTCAGCACTTCCTACTGTAAATATCTTCCCGTGGCCATGGCCACTCTAAATTTGTTAAGCCACTGAATATAGTTGGGAGTTAAACAATGGCTGCAGTGGCAATGATTTCAGTTTTCTTTGTGTGATATCCACAATCTTTAGTAGGCCTATAGTGCATGGTCTTCTCTGGCCATAAGGTCCCTGGGTACTGTGTGTGATTCTCCAGGCATGTGTGAGCATAACAATGACCTGCCTTCCTTCAGGTAACTCTCTCGGCAGCTTTGCCCCCCAGTGTAATGCCAGCAATTGTTGGAATCGAGGGCAAGCGAGATAGGAATCAGCCACCGTTACACTAGTGGAAACATCTCTCAGATGGCTGTCAGCCAGCCAAGCAAGCAGCCTTCTCTGGCCTGGCAAGAATACCCAAGTAGACAACGGTGTCGATTCCATTGACTAAATGCAAGACGGAAAATGTCCATCGACTGCCTTTTTTAACTGACGAAAAAAAAATGGAAATGGTAGGGTTTTTATTTTTGGGATTTGACTTTTCTGCTGATGATTGTACGCAACAACAACTATTGCATTGTGTGTTTGAGCTGACAGGCCCTTTTTTATGTCAATCAATCAAGTCATCTCAGGTCATCTCAAGCGGCAGATGCAAAAATAGTTTTTTTTATTAAAATGATATATATTTTTAGGGCCATGTTATGTGCTCTACCTGCAAACCCTTTGTGATCTATAACTTTTGGGCACCGCTTAACGTCAGATCAGGGGTTTTGTCGGCCAGCGCCAAAAATGCTCCCCGACAGCATAATCGGAGGAAATACCGGGCAGTGTGTATGAGCCATAACGTGTTGACTACACTACACTACACTAATAAGGACACATAATAATAACTAATAACCCATCCGTTACTACATGTGGAGTCAACTCCCGCAATTTCCTTCTTCCCATAGTGCGCGGCAACGTAACTCTGGGATGAGCGGCCGCAAAGCGCCCGCGAAATTCTAGTATAATATAAATAAAAACTGGACTGAAATGTTAGGGAGGGACTAGTGAAGAAGGGATCCAGTACAACTAAAATACAAGACAATTTTATGTTTGCTTGAGCTTGGGTGTTGAAAATTTTGCTTGGGTTGTGAAAATAACAGATCTACAAGATCTGCAACATGTCGTGCTGCTATTACAAACAGTACTGTACAAGCATGATGTGTGACGTACAGAACTGTATGCATACAAAGTTAGATTAGATATTTATATATATATAGATATTTTTTATGGTCTTCGGTTCGTCGATCACATGACCGGTGGTAAAACCCCACACAATGCATTCCCATTTGCTCGCTATCAGAGCCTGTAGCTTTTAAACCGATTGTCGCATAATCGCATATGGATCAGGATTATTTTCCTATTCCAGGACATGCGTGAGCATCATTTGAGGGCACCCATGCGCGGAATGGAGCAACGCAGAATATTCGTTGATTTTTCAACGGTTCGTGAAAAACATTCCGAAAACTGTCAGGCAACAGAGTAGGGCATGTTTTAATTCTGGCAGTATATATACAGTTGCAAAATATTGCGTACATGTACCTGCTGCATGGAGATAGCCTGCAGGACATTTAGGAATGCATTGCAAAACTAACTGTGACAGCCAGACTCTTCTTGTAGCTAAGGGGAGGAAATGTCAACATCCCTATTTTGCGAAAAAAGAAGATCCTAATGCTGAGCTCTTGACCAGGTTTTACAATGTCAGTGGTTCCCAAACTTTTCAGGTCGAGACCCAAAAGAGAGATTGTTATGTTTGCCCCGGAACCCAAACTAGTGAAAATAGCAGATCTACAAGTGCTATTAGCAGATCTAACATGATGTTCCGTGCCGTGTTGCGAGCTTATAGATATAGGCTATTTTCACTACTTCTTAATTATAAATATTTTAATTAATGGCATTTGCGTCAGGCACCCAGAACTTGAGGCAAGTAAATTGACCCTATGGGAGCCAACCCAGGGCAAAGCCAGGAGGGAAAAGAAGCGTACCACCTAATGTAGACGTGCTGCGGCGCGACAGCTTGGCTGACAACACTGCAGAGCTCAAGAACCTGATGTTGGATAGGAAATTGTGGAGGGCAGCGATCCAGGAATCCCGAGTTGGTGTTGGCTAGACCTCACTCTCGACGCAAGAAGAAGAATGGCATTTCTTAGATTACTTTTGTTTTAACATTTATAAAATTATTATTTTTTATTAAAAAAAAAAAAAACTTTTGAAATAATATAGGCCTATTTTTTGTACAGTAGGAAAAGAAAGTAGGATTTTTACTCGAGTCATGGCCCATAAGAAATGGTCTGTGAACCACCATGTGTTTAGGAAACGGTGATTTACATGCACCCCTATATTCCATACGTTTTTCTGTTGTCTTGAATAGCCATTAACATTATGGTAATATTGTCCTATTTGACTTTCCCTTTGTTGCCTGTTCATTTCATTTGGTCAATCTAACACTGAGATACTACAGAAGGGGCTGTGTGCAGTGCGTGCCGGAATGTTGCTTCACTCAAGTATCACTGAAGCAGAGTGAAAAAATGTACTAAAGTGAGTACTATAATGACCGACAGCAAAAAGGGAGAGTGATGTTTAAGAATTTGTCTGAATGTCCTTGAATGTTTATTCCAATATGGTACATGTCCAAAGCCTTCTAGAAATTAATAGGGGGGGGGGGGGGGGGACAGACCTCATTCAAACCTAGAAAAAACTAATTCACGTCAGTGTTGGACGCGGATGTTTGTTCATTTTCAAGACAAACTAGCAGGCACTCACTCCCTCAAGTTTAGCTGAGTATAACCATTTTTCTGTATCTGATGGCTACATCACAGATCCTCCATCTTCCAAAGTTTCTTGTCCTCGCTGCTGGCAGCAAGTCACCCCCAAAGTTCCTTGAGACTGAGAGAGTAAACAAGACTGCCGGTGTTCATCAATGTAATCTTGTTTGCTCTGAAAGCAGTGTCTACGGACGACAGCGCACGTACTGCCACAGGGATGAAGGTCTACCCTGGAGAGCACTGTGATCCTATAGCTGCCTTCATGACTTTAAAGGAGACGAGATGGAATGGCCTTGTGGAACTGCAGCTTGTGTGTGTGTGTGCGCGCACACACAGATATGGAATTCAATTCAATTCAAACGGCTTTATTGGCATGAGAAAACATACGTTTACATTGCCAAAGCAGAAAGAACAATACAACAATACAATCAATGTACATCAACGAAAATGATGTACATTTGAAGGTCAGAATCTTCAATAGATTAAGTTCTATGTACCAAGGTCACTCGATGCAGGTATAGTGCAATGGCAGGGCACCACTGCAGCAATCTGGGAACCCATCGGCACAAAAATGGGGAAAGAAACAACAGCGCCGTGTTTTCCTGAATCTGTTCTTGAGAGATTATATGGGGTAAAACTATGTGATCTCCATGGGTTTGTAATTACTCTCCCAGTGAGTAGCTTTCACAGCAGAGGGAGACGACTGAAAATGTGTCACAGCAGGACAACTAAAACACAGTGTGTCACAAAGATTTCCTTTTCTTTATTTCATGAAACATAACAGACACAACACGACTCCACATGACACAAACTAAAGCAAACAAAAACATAAAACCTCAAAGATTTCCCCCCCATGTGATTTGGATTTCACAAAAAAACGATTTTGAAGGAGTAAAGAGTCACCCCAAAAAATAAACACATTATAATTATTTCAAGAGGAATAATTAAGCATTTGCAAGAGGCTTTCTGGTGTGATATTTTTCTCATCTGTTCCACCATCTGTTCTACTGCATACCATCAGACTGTTGAACAAAAGCCTGTCAACTGGAACGCTTTCCTTGAAACTGACTTATTTTCCTGGATCTGTTCCTCATATCAATGCAGACTTTGCTTTGCCATGTGGATTTCTACCTGTGACGTTTCTGCCCTATGAGGGTGGCAGTGGCTCAGGGGTAGAGTGGCCGTTAGAGCGGATCACCTGTCTAAGGGAGAAGTGATCATTCATTTTGCTCTCCCTTAGGCCTGCTGGAAGGTGGATTATCAGGCCTGTTTTGAAGGAAGCCAGTGATCTACATTCTTTGAGGGAAGGGGTCAGGGCATATTCCACGCTTGGGTGGCAGTGCTGTAGAGGGAGCAGATCGAGTTGTTTTCATTGTCATTTTATTCAGTTTTTGTTTTTTCCCCTCTGAGGGAAAAAATCTCATTCTTATCAACACATAGCAATTTATTCAGAGGAGAGCTTGTACTTTTTGCACTCTTTGTTAAAGGGACATAAAAAAAAGTTTTTACATTTTTCAGTGGAACTTTAGTGGATTGTTTGTAATCCTGGCCTTTCTGGCCCAAACAAGTGCTCTGATTTGCCTGTAGACTGTGAGGTATAACAGTTCACAAATCCCATAAGTGACATAAGAATTTGCCAGCTCAGTGCAGCTCAAAAGGCTTCAGGACACACAGAGGAAACCCCAGGCCACAGAAAATCCACTGAATGTTCAAAGTTCAGGTTGTGTGGGTGTAATTGAGGTCATATAATACCTAAAAGAAAATACAAATGAATGGAAATTATCATGAAACCTATTTATTTATTTTCTAAATGCTTACACTAGTTTAATTTTCACCACATTCTGAATGGCAACAATGAGACGAACAGGCATCTTTGCTAGTCAGTTGCACAACAACTAATTTAGTTAATTTAATTTAGTCATCTGATGCACAATGACAACTGGAATTTTCTGAGAACTAAGATTTCATCAAAAATAATAACTGCAAGTTGCAAGTGTGGTTGCTTCTTGTAATACATTCTACCGGAGACCGAAGGTCTCAGTTAACAATGGAATTGTGGCCCAGGCCGTAGCGTAACGGTCTGGGCACCGGACTGGTAATCCAGTCGCAGTGTGCCGCGGGTTCGACTCCCGGACCCGACACGGCCTTTACTGCATGTCATCCCCCCATCTCTCTCCCGTTTCCTGTCAGCCTACTGTCTGTCCCTTCAAAAAATCAATAAAAAGGCGTAAGCCGCAAAAAAATATCTTAAAAAAAAAAAAAAAAAAAAAAAAAAAACAATGGAATTGTGCATTTCCCGCCAGTGTGTTTGTTGGTTGGTTGGTCACCCCATATGGTCATGACATCACGTGACATCATCAGGGATGACCCTTAGATCTCCATATATGGAGCTGACCTGTTCTGACATTCCATATGTTGATCCTTCCCCATTCATCCTTCCTCTTCAATGTCTCCCTTTTGACTGATAGTGATACCTATCCATTTAAACTCTAGACGGGCCTGCCCCAAAGTTATTAGTGCAGCCGCGCCCGGCAGCCGGCGAAAACTAGAATTCTCAACAGGCCCACAACTCATTCAGTGCCACCTGGTGGACACCAGTTTTGGTCCTCGTTGCCACCGAAGCCCATTATAAATAAAGGAAAGAAATTGTAATTCTATTGTGCATGTAATGTGCATACAATATCATCAGCTGAACACCAAATTAGAGGAATTTTCGAAATCTGGATGAAGCCTTTTTTCGTCCAAAGGCACCATTGGCACTCTTGGCCACCAGGGGGAGGCGTCCAAAGGCGTCATCTGGCATTGAGGCAGTTTTAAGGCCCGGCCCTACCGGTATACAGAAATACAGTAAAGAATTAAAATAGAAAATGTTATTATTCAAAACTCAGTATAGGTACCCTCACAAAAAACATGCAGTAATCCTGGTCACTAAACTGCCTCCCCCTGGCCAGCCGGGGCTCCTGATGGAGGGGAAAGGAACTGGTTGGAATAACGTGTTCCTTCCACACGCTACGTCCAACCAGGGAAACTCCCCCCTGTCAGGTGTAAAGGAGCAACTTGGACACTCAGGCATGAAGGAAGCATGAGTTCAAGTCCGTTGCTCTCCCCTTGTCCCCCATATATGGGGACTAGTTTGGTAGAGGGTGTGTAGAGCCCAGGATCACATTAGATGATTGATTCTATGCCATCAAAAGAAACATCAAAATAGACATCCCAATTAAAACCTGGCTTAAAATACTGGATTCTGTGATAGAACCAATTTCCCTCTATGGTTGCGAGATCTGGGGACCTTTAGCAAACCATGACCTTGAAAAATGGGATAAACACCAAACCGAGACCCTACACACAGAACTCTGCAAATCCATTCTCCGTACCCAGCGGAAAACACCAAATAAGGCATGCAGGGCAGAATTAGGACGATACCCACTCATAATCAAAATAAAAAAGAGAGCACTTAAGTTCTACAACCACCTAAAAGAAAGTGACCTAGATGCACTCCATAACAAGGCACTCACACACAGTGAAACTCTAGAGAGATGCCCCCTCAGCCACCTGGCCCTGGAACTCCGGGCACAAACACAAACAGAGCCACGAGATAGAAAACCCATTGGACTAAACCAAATTATAAAACAGCAAAAGGAAAACTATCTGACACATTGGAAAGAAGCAACACAAAAGCAGAGTAAACTAGAATGCTATCTGGCCCTAAACAGAGAATACACAGTGGCAGAATACCTGAGCACCATGACCGACCCAAAACAAAGAAAAATCTTAACTAGGTACAGACTCAGTGAGCACAGTCTCGCGATCGAGAAAGGCCGTCATAGGCAGACGTGTATCCCGAGAGAAGACAGACTATGCACTCACTGCACACAAAATGAAGTGGAAACCGAGCTACACTTCCTAACCATCTGTCCATTGTACCAAGACATCAGAGACACATACTTCCCACTGATTACAACCACACACAGAGATTTTGAAAACATGACCAACGACAAAAAAATCCCATATCTGCTGGGCGAAGTACAACAATGTGCAAACACAGCAGCAAGATTTGTGAGTTGCTGTGATAGGAGAAGAATATCAAATGGAACACAACCACCCTAAAGACTAAGCATTGTGTATATTCCTGCATCGAGTGACCTGGGTACATAGAATTTGATCTATTGAAGATTCTGACCTTCAAATGTACATAATTTTTGTATTGATTGTATTGCTGTATTGTTGTATTGTTCTTTCTGCTTTGGCAATGTAAACGTATGTTTTCTCATGCCAATAAAGCCCTTTGAATTGAATTGAATTGATTGACACAGGGGTGAAAAATGGGTTACAAAATCGTGGGATAAAAATATATACATATAAAACTCACTATACCACTGTATGGTGATGGTGTAATCCTTTTAACAGGCCCGGTCCTCCAACTGCATGTGTGGACTGTAGTACAGTAATTGACGCTGGCTGGCTGTAGAGATGGTGATGACATGAGGCCATAGTTAGGTCATTAGAGGAGTTGACATATCTGGGTCTTTGGCTTTCTGCCTCGCTGCCTGTCACAGATGAGAGGCTCTCTTGATTGGCAGGTTAAACTCTTCAAAGTCAGCTTGTTCTACGGCTCACCTTCTCAGTGTCGATTACTGTCGTATAAAGCCTCCGCCGCCCAACGAATGCCACCCATCCTCCACTCCACTTGACTGATGCATACACAGGAAGGCTCGAAGCATTGTTGTCACGTCCACCACCCCCTTTGTCTTATATAACAGAAGCCACAGCTATAGACTGTTCAATATGGAGCTTGCACACATACTGTATGTTATGTGTTGGCCATGGACTAGAATACGAATACATTATTTGTCCTTTCTTCCTAGCCAGACTCCAGCTGGGAGAGAGATGAGGCTGGGGGATGATGATTGCCGCCCCCCAGCTTTAGCTCTCAGAGAGAGGTCAATGTTGGGCCCTGCTGTTCGTCACACAATTGTATCATTTTAGTTGGTTGCTGCCTGAGAGCCCATTCAAGACCAGTTAAAGTGTTCTAATCTATAAAGACTCCTTGCATGGAATGCTGATTTTTGAACCGATGGAGCAATCGTGCCGGTTGGATGTAGACGAGAACGACGTAGACCAGTGGTTCTCAACCAGTGGTCCGGGGACCACCAGTGGTCCTTGAGAGGGGGTTCCAGGTGGTCCCCAACTAAATGATGGAGAGTTGGTAACCAAATCAACCCTTATTAGATCTTTAACTCAAGAGTTAAATTATTGACAAACATCTGCATTGCTTAATTTGCAAGAAGTCTGCACAATTAGAGATAGCAGAAGAATTGTTATTTTGATCAATGTTTGCCTGTTATCTCTCCTAATGGTACCAACATCAATACAGCATGGAATTGTGGACAACATCCTATCCAACAACAACAAAGTATGAATTGGGTCTGAGAGGCTAAAATCTAATCAAATGGTGGTTCGTGTTGAATAAATAATGGACCTTGATATGAACAGGGTTGAAAACCACTGACTTAGGTCGCATTCATACCAGAGAGCTTTGCTGCGATTAAAACGAATCCTGCTGCGCATTGTCAGAAAGTGCGCTTCGTTTGGCAGGTGTGAAGGCTCATTCGAATCCTAATGCGCAGCAAATAACCGCATTTTACTCCGCCAAAAAACGTGGGTTTCGCTTCGCTTCGAATCGCACTTGACTACGATTCGGTGCAGGTGTGAATGCAATCCGCAGTAAATAAAGGAAATGAAGCAAACATAATGTGGCGGGTGAGGAGCTGAACACAGTTGGAGACGGTTAAGGCATATTTTACACAGCGCAAAGATGTCCCGTTACTGTGGATAGACGTGGTCGAATAAGGAGACTGAAGCCCTGATCGAAATGAGGACGTGTAGGCTACATTAATCAATTGCTTAAGAAAACACATAAAAACACTGCAGTGTATTATAGCCTACATAATATTCTGTCTGTCTGTCTGTGCGTGCCGTAAACATGGAGTGCTGTCACTGTGTGGGACTGGGGAGTTATATCAGTGCGCTCATGCAGCGCTGTGCCTCCATGCCCAAAAGAACAGTGTGTGGCGGCTGCGTGCGTAGAGAGAGAGAGAGAGAGGGGGGGGGGGGGTCCCAGACGGCACGACACATGCACGTTATGAGTGTAATTTTATCACCATAGATTTCACTGTGTAGGCTATAGTTTATGAACGGAACACATTGATAAAGGTCCCCCCTGCTGCGTTTCCAATTGCTGCGAATGACAGTGTGAAGGCAAACCGCAGCCAATTAAATATGCAAGAATTCCCTTTCCCCGCCCATACGGATCTGAGTCTACCGAAGTATTAGGTGAGAATGTGACCTTAGGCCACATACACACACAGAGAGAGAGAGAGAGAGGTGAATAAACAGAGATTTAGAAGAGTGATGATGACTGTGAGTCCAAATACAGGGCTGAAGTGTTACAAAATGACGAAAGAATGATGAGAAAGGACTGAGCAAATGTGAAAACAAAGCACAGCAGGAGACGAGAGCGCTGTGCTCCACGAAGCATCACAACAGGGCTGGTGCAGATGGCTGCTGGAAGCCACACACACACTCAGTCACTATAGCAATTGACATCGCACGGTGACAAACTCTTGTGTTCCGAGCGCGGTATATTTTGTTATGCATGCATATTTAGCGCCGCATCTCAAACCCGGGCGATGCATCATAGATTCGTACACACACCATTGTAATAGCGCCGTCTTACTCACCGCCACCTGTGCCTGTCCATGCATTGATGCGAGACCAGCTGGAAATTGATTGCTGGGCGTTTGAAGCCTGATTTATACACGGTCGCATGCCGGTGTCGCGTGCCAAAAATAGCCGATAGATCTGCTACAGTGTTTTTCGGCACTGCCACCAGCAGAACTGTATAAGTAACCACTTATTAACCCGTCGCCCTGAATATAGCCGGCGGGGGAAACTGTCTGTCAGAAAGTGAAACCCACAGTATGACGTCTTATCTGTGCTCTAATCCGTGTTGTTCTGGTGACAGTTCTGGTGAACTGGAAGTTGTCATTCCTCTGGCAAAAAATGTACAAAATGTTACATTTGGATGTGAATGTGTTTAGCTTGCCGACTAACTAACAAAGCAGTGTTGATTTCCTCGACTCATAGGCTACTATAACAAAAGAAAACTGGGAACATTGCCAGTTTCACTGGCGAAAACTAAATGAAAACTAAGCTAATGAAACTAATGAAAATGCGCTAGGACGTGTGTACACATCCTCGCAATCCATCGGTTGGATTAGCTATGACGGCTCCACACTAAATGGGTTAAAAATGTATGATCGCAATATAATTAAGAATCACAATTTAAGTCAAATCGGCACCCTATGTATCTATCGTATCAAATTGTGGAAGGTATGTGAATTGTCCCACCCCTAGTTGATATGCTCAACTCAACCTGGGTTGTGAATACTTTTCATTTGCATCGTGCTTGATTTGTATTTTGAAGGTACGTTGCAGTACATGAAAGGCAGCTGTTACTGTAGCAGTTTTTAGAATTTGATTTATTCTTTGGCGACAAAGTGTCAGTCGACGTGCCACTGACAAAAAAACAAAACCGCTAAGTCGACTGAGAAACTTGTGTCGTGTTTTTTCAGTTGAAAATGTGTTTTTTGAGCTACACATCCTATGACACTTTGTTGCTAAAAGCATATCTACCCAATTAGACCTGAGGACGATTCTACAAAATGTCTTCTAAATCCTGACAGTTTTCTGAAAAACCCATGTTTCTATGTTAGTCATTCTCAAATATTTTCATGTCAAGGACCCCCAAAATATATTAAATTGTCCGCTGACCCCCATCTGAGAATACGTTGTTCCAGGGACCCCCCAGAAGGAAAGATTTGAGTTAAAAACGTTCACTCTGGCCTGGGTCGTGGCTCAGCGGTCCAGGCACCTTGACTGGTAATCCAGTCTGGCGGGTTCGACTCCCCATCCCGACGGCCTTTACTGCATGTCTTCCCCCCCATCTCTCTCCCCATTTCCTGTCAGCCTACTGTCTGTCCCTTCATAAAAAATGTGGAATAAAGGGCGAAAGACAAAAAAAAAAACGTTCGCTCTGAAATATATATTAAAAGATTTGCGCCACATTTTTTATGATTTTTCAAACATAGACTCTACAAGCTCGAGCTTGTAGATCTGCTATTTTTCAACAGCTTAAGTATAACATAATGCTTAAAACAGCAAAAGGGGTTCCCATCCAGAACGGGTTAAGGCACATCACCAGATAAAATGTCAACCACCCAAAGGTTTCCCCGTTAGATAAATCACCAGCAATGCGAGACAAATGTGACAGAACACCCTGCCGAGGCAGAGGCTTATAGGCTATATTCACAGTGGCAGCCCAAATCAGATTTCTGGCCAATCCAGACTGGAATCATTATTGTTTTAATCAAGGCTGAACAACAACAAAAAAAGAAAAACAACATCAGCATGGAAACTGATTTTGTTTTTGCATTTATTTGAATCGCATTCCTAGGTGGATTGACGTGATTCAAATGTGATTTCCAAAGAAGAGTCTCAGTCTGGACACTGGCATGATGACACGTTGTGAGCTTGTATATCTGCTTTTGTCAGGGACTGACACACCACAGCAAGACAGGTTGCAGATAGCTTGACGAAGTCTGACTCTTGAGTACATAAATCCGATCTGATCACTACTGCCTGCAGTATGATCAAAGCCTTATAAGATGGTACCAAGGCTTTGATCATGATTGATGGTACCAACATGGGGGCACGGTGGAACAGTCGGTAGTGCTGTCGCCTCACAGCTAGAAGGTCCTGGGTTTGATTCCCGCTGGGGAAGCTATGGGCGCTGGGGGAGGTGTTCTCCGCGTCATCAGTGCCCATACCAGAGGCGGGCTTGGCGAGACAGCCTTTCTGTGTGGAGTTTGCATGTTCTCTCCGTGTCCCCTAGGGTAGGTACCCTCACAAAAAACATGCAGTAATCCTGGTCTCTAAAACTACCTCCCTCTGGCCAGCCAGGGCGCCTTGTGAAAGGAACTGGTAAGAATAACGTGTTCCCTCGCACGCACTACGTCCGGCCAGGGAAAATCCCCCCTATCAGGTGAAAAGAAGCAGCTTGGACTCCTCATGCATAGAAGGAAGCATGAGGTCAGTCCGCTGCCCCCAGGTTGGCAGAGGAAGTGTAGTGCCCAGGATTACATTAGATAATTGACACTGGGTGAAAAAATGGGTTGCAAAATCGTGGGATAAAAAATAAATAAAAAATAGTACATAGTACTAAGTACATTTACTTAAGTACTGTACCTAAGTACAATTTTGAGGTATTTGTAGGCCTACTTTACTTGAGTATTTCCAATTTCCAAAACTTTTGCATTTCAGAGGCAATTATTTGAAAACTTAAGTTATTTGTTACTTTGATTAGTATTACATTGGTACTACATTGGTAATTTGAGTACATTTCAATGCCAAACACTTTTGTACTTTTACTACCTACATTTTGAATTCCGTACTTTTACTCATAACAGAGTATATTTTCTACATTGCAGCATTTACTGTATACTTTTTACTTATAAAGTAAAACCTTTGAGTATACTTTTGCCACCACTAGCCTGGAATGAATTGACACCTCCAACCAACTTTCTGGTAGAAATGACATCCATGTTTTTACACAAAAACTATTTTCTATTTGAGAACTCCTATCATCTCCAACTGCAGGGGGCACCTATGGGCTCAGTATTCAGTCCAGATTGTCCAGGCATTGCCTTGGGCTTCCTTGAACACAATTCAGTGTGGCACAACAATCCTTTTGCCCACAATATGTTGTTATTTAAGAGATACATTGATGATATTATCCTTATCTGGCAAGGTACTGAGGAAGAGCTTCATGGTTTTGTGTCCTACCTGAACAATCTGGCACCTACCATTAAATTCAACATGGAATTCAGCAAACATGAAATTCCATTTCTAGACACCCGTGTACTTTTTCAGGATGGTAAATTGTCCACCACTCTGTACACCAAACCCACAGACAAGAATAGTCTTTTACATGCCACCAGTGCACACCCCCCTGCTTTGAAGAAAGGTTTACCATATATTCTCAATTCCTTAGACTGAAACGAATCTGTAACAGTCAGTCAGATTTTCAAAAAGAGAGAGACATCATGTACAGAAACTTTGTTGATAGAGGGTACCCCAAAAAATGGCTTGACTCTGCTTTAACTAAATTGAACAATCCTAACCAGGTTGCAAAGACCAAAAAGAAACATTCATGTGCCTGCATCACTACTTATAATCCTTTGAGCAATGATATACGTAGCATCATAGAGAAACACTGGCATGTTTTGTCAGCTGACCCTGAAGGTGCTAAGGTGTTTACTGACCCTCCTCTTTTCTCTCATTATAGATCTCAAAGCATCAGAGACTATATGGTGAAAGCAGACTGCTACATACTCCCCCAGCAACACACGGGGCGGTTGGATGGAGTCACCGGCTTCTACCCTTGTCTACATTGCGTGGCCTGTAAAAACTCCAAGAAAACGAACACATTTACTAGTGCAGTTACTAACAAACAATACACTATCGGACAATTTGTGAATTGTAGTTCCTCTGATGTAGTCTACATGATCACATGTAAATGTAATCTACAGTACGTAGGCAAAACATCTAGGGCAGTCCGCACACGCATCATAGAACACATGAGTGCCATCAGACGCAAGGACATCAAATCTCCTGTCGCCAGACATTTCATGGAAGCCGGTCACTCCATAGCAGATCTGTCTTACACAGTCATTGATCAAATTAAGAAATCTAGAAGAGGGGGTGATTTAGACACTAAACTCCTCCAAACTGAATCTAGATGGATTTTTTATTTAAAGTCTGTCAATCCAGGTGGCTTAAATGAAGATATCTCCCTCCAGTGCTACCTATAAAGTAAAAAGTCTTATTCAAAAAGTGATTATATAAGTCTGTCAACATGTGATGTATGTAATATTCTTGTTTCCTATATAACTGTGATTTTGTATATCCTTTCTGTAATGTCCACGCCCACAATCAGGTGATGTCACCAATTAGTAATTCTCAGCACCTGAGCTGTATTGTTTTGGAGTTGTTTAAGAGTAAGTTCTTTGTCTGTGAAAAACCATAGCACTGACGAAGGTCTGAGGACCGAAACGTTTGCTTTTTAAATTGCACCATGAGCACAGAGCACCATGAGCACAGCATGATAAAATAAAAGAAAATATATTTTTCTAAGTCTCAGTCTAAGGAGTTTTACTTCTTGTTCTATACGGTGAGCGAGTCTTTTCCTGTCAAAGCCACCACTAGCCCTAAACCTCAGCAGCATGGCTGGCCGCATCTGCATTGGGGAGGAGGAGGAGGAGGACACCCCAGCTGCTTTCTGTCCCCTTCTGGCCACCGCCCGCCGTCCTGGCTCCCAACACGGCCAATGGTCTGTGAAAACGGCCCATTGACAACGGCTATATGTGCCACCCCGACGCTGTCATGCACCGATTACTGAGCTGATGGAAAAACCAACACACGCCAAACGACGCAGGCTTACTTGGTATAGTGGGCTAGTGGCTATAGCGCGCCTGCATGCAGTATAGGTGTTTCAAGTTCAAGTTTATTTGAAAACATCATTGCATAACAGTATGAATTATAATGTTTCTTACAAGAGGGACAAGAGTCACAAGAGGACCGCTCTATTAAAAAAGAAAAAAAAAAAAAGAATACAATTACAACACGAAAAAAGTTTCTATTACTTCTGATAAAGCTTGTACGCTCTTGGGAGGAACGACATCTGGTATAGCCCAACACAGTGCCATAAGACATCTCTTGGATTTAATTAATATATGTATTAAGCATTTATAAGAGCATAAATATTTAAGCATATGGCCAAATATGCCGTGGGCATGGTTTGCAATCCTCCAAACTTGTTTTTAATTTCAAGATCCCCCATAACTCTGAGAGTGTACAAATGGTGGTCCATTTGGTTCCTTTTGTACACGAGTTACACACCCGTACGGGGCCATTTGGAACCCACTACTAAATTGGGTTTTGGCAGGCCTTGATGGCATCATAATGCCTGATTTTACACTTGTTTTCACTCTGAAAATAGCAGATATACAAGCTCATAACGTTGTGAGCTTGTAGATCTGCTGTTTACAGAGTGCAAAACACCAGAGCGCAACCAAACATGAAATCATCTCTTCTGCACTAGTCCCTCTTTAACATTTAATCATCATGGCTTAGTTTTTATTGAGTTTTTGTCAGTGTCAAAAGGTAGTCGAAGAACATTTTTCGTCATGGTTTTAGCCCGGGTTGCGCACGCTTATCCAAAGGTCCGACATACGTTGGTCCGAGGTGCGTTGCATCGTGCTTGCAGTTAGGATCAGGTTACGTTTTGGGGTGTAGGTTGTCGGACTGTTGGTATGTCGGAACCAATGCCTGTACCGTGTACCCGTTTTAATGCGTAACGATCAAACTGCAGGGGTCCTTGAAATGACGGTAGAGCGGCCGGAGGTCAACCGCAATGTTCCCAGTTCGGTCCCAGGCTCCCCCAGAGTTAGTGTCGACGTGTCCTTGACCTTCCCAATGTGCAGGTTGGTGCCTTGCATGGTTTCCACCGCCATTGTGTATGACTGTGTGTATGAATGGGTGAATGTAATGCACAATAGATGTAAAGCACCTTGGATAAAGGCACTATATAAATGCACTATTCATCTTCTCCAGATCTGAGTGACTGCTGCCCGGGAGAGTGACTGAGAGTGGAGTGTGGAAGAAGAAGTTTTTGGATCTGTCACAGCACGTGTCATCGACCGAAAGGTTAGTCTCCGACATCCTTTCCTCCAAAAAGAAGCCCATGGAACAAAGAGCTGGCCTTCCATTTTCACCCACATGGCCACTCTCACTACTCAAGTCCAGGTTTATCCTTTTTAATGCACTGCCTATCAATTTTAACATTATACAAAAAAGCTGAAATGGTTAAATACGTTGTCTATCATACAATAGATGCCATACATATTTTTTGGCCTATATTATGAAATGTCCCTTTTTCTTCAGCTCAGGTTTAACCATTTACCATTCATTGCAATGTCATTGCATATAGTTTGGCGGTGTGGCTCTGCTCATGTGATATCACATATTATACAACAGGTCGTTTCGAGGAAGCAATCTGATTGGTTGAAACAGCCTTCTAGCCGTGGTTCAAACGAGCACCACTCCACACCTAATCAAAACAAAGAATTCAGCTCTCAGAGCGCAGCAAACTCGGTGGCTAGGCTAGCTAATTTCTTGGGACATTTGTGGTCGTAGTGACTACATCTGTCATTAAAAAAATGTTTTTTCAGCGATTTTCTTAGTTTTAAGGGTAACTCTTGTATAATTGCAATATTACAATATAATATTGCTTAATTACCTCACCTGTGCACCAAGACATACACACAATCTCAGATCACAAACCCCTAGCCTAGAGCACCCCTAGGGAGGTGGAGGGAATTTGAACGCTGACATCACATGTGTACGACTATACTGTCCTGTGTCAGCTTGGCATGTAGAGTGAACACAGTGAATGGTGACTATGCTTTAAAAGGACCGTCTTGATTGTGAACGTGTGAGTTAGCTTGAAGCAAACGAGAAAAAGACTGACTGAGGGAGTATGAAGGAATTCCCGGTTTGCGAATGAATGAAGGGGAGGTCTCGGGGAGAAACAATTAGAAGTAAGCTGTAATGAACTTACTCTGTGCTGGATCTGGGGTCTTATTTTGGGGGGTTTCTGTGACGTCCCTTCTACAACAAAAAGGAAAGTAATTTTAACTTTTTTGTGTGGTCGTTTCAGAAAAAAATTAAACGACTACACAAACAAAAGAGAAAACATTTCTCCCAATTGATACACACACCAGGGATAGGAATCTTGTTTGATTTGCATTAACACGCGTAAATACGACTTGCCATGATCTATTTATCTGAAATTGTAGATAAGCAAATTTCTTATAGTTACACCAGCATCGGGGGTAACTTATTTTGTAAGATGGATCTAAGAAAGAAAGAAAAAGTGCTCTGAATATAATTATGTTTCAGTAAGTCACAGTAAATGTAGTCTTATGCAGTTGTCCTGCGCTCAAAGACTCGGATGTATATCTAGGAACAGTTGAGTAAATTGTCCACTGACAGGCGCAGTTATTCACAACACGTGCGTGTGTGTCCGTTATTGGAATGAAACATTGATCGTACCAACCCATATCTTACAGTGGAAGCGATGCATTCTATAAATCTGGCATTGTACAAGACCAGATATCAGGGAAAAGATGCATGAATATGAATCATGTCCTCTGGGAAACTGAGCACTGAGGTCGGAGACTACTTGTTGTTACTGCATGCTAATACATGCTAGTACAAAAAAGAGTATCAGCACATAGCTACAGTAGATCTATTTTAATGTGTTAACTCACTCAGCGCCGATATCTCCTCCCATGGTCCAAACGCCATCTGCGCCGAGTTCGCCTTTTGACGCCTTTTTTAATTTAAATTGATTACGGTCAATTACAACTGTGTCCTGTACGTGCTCATAGCACTCCTGTAGCGCTGCAATGAAAGAATCGTAATATCTTGGATTCTTCTTTTTGGCTCAAAACAAGCTATATTTGCGGCCCATTTCTCGATATGATCCTCGGGTACAAAATGTAGGCCTATATTTTGGGTGAATTAAATAACAATCTAAGCACCCGTTACATAACGATAATTCACTTCCTGACCCTCCCTCGGCCTCAGGTCTAAATGGGTTAATGGTTCTCCTCAATAGTTCCTGAAAGAACCATCAGCAACCTAAGAACAATTTACATAAGTGGATGGTTCTTTACCCCCCCCCCCTCCTCCAAAAACAAAAGAAAAACTTTAGTCATTGTTTGGGGTGGCGGTGGAGGAAACATTCCCCTGTCAATTAAGCCATTGAACTAAAATGGCTACAGATCTCTTCATTGTGTCTCCGTCTTTTCCATTATCATTAGGAGACGATGCCTGTAAAAGGTTAGAACGATGTGAGAGGGAGGAGGCCTTTATTTAGCACGGCTTCGTTTAGCTGGACTATAATGCAGTCTTCATGCTCCTGCTGTGTGTGTGTGTGTGTGTGTGTGTGTGTGTGTGTGTGTGTGTGTGTGTGTGTGTGCATGCGCGCTAAACTAAAAACCTCCACCGGGGCCAAAAGCCGGAGTGAGTCACACGGGGAGTCCAGGAACCCTGGCCGGGACTGCTTTGCGTTAACCTTGTCTGCCCTAATCGGCGGTGAATTGCATTGTTTTAGATTGGGCTTGTTCAGGGGTTACGGGACGAGGCAGTGGAGGTACACGGCCTCCCGTTCCTCTCTGTTTTTTTCTCCTTCCTCTCCTCCTTCCTCCGTCTCGGCGTGGGGGGACGGGGCACCGCCACTTTGGATATGTCACGGGTAATAAGGATGAAAAATTGGCCTGCTCTTCGGGGTCCACAGTCAGAGCACCGCGGGGCTCTGTCGATCCTCCACCGTCCTAGAGGAGAGGAGAGGCCGAGACTTCGCACTCGCTAAAACAAAATGGGGATTTAACGAGGCCAGAATCACTCACAATGCCTCTGTAAATAGCCACTGAACCCCGCCTGAACCAATGCTGGCGGTTTGGATACAGGCACCTTAACGCCAACGTGTGCACTGACTGAATAGGGTTTGACAGCATAGCGCGTGTGTATGGTGTAGTTTCAGAAGCTAAGATTGCAAATTATCACAATGAACACAGCAAGCCTCAATCTAATCAACATTAATGAACTGCCTCTTTGGAAATACTGTGTTCTGAATATCCCTATAGTGTGCCATTTTAAATTCAAGCCGACCATAATTTTTATTTTATTGTATCATCATACATCATCACAATCCCTCCAATCATTTTTGGCGTCCTCACTTTACTGTCGTCACTTTTTAAGCCTTCAAGCCAATCAAATCATCGCTAAAAACTCAGTGTTCTGACACTTTTGTTCTCGACTACCTTTTTTCACTGACGCAAACTAAATGGAAGCTAAGTGAAAAGGTATGATGACTAAAACTAAGACTAAATACATTGACAATTTTTCATCAACAAATAAAAACTAGACTAAATATTAGGAAAGGACTAGTGGACAAGAGATCCAGCACTGTATATGTCATTTTCGCAGAGCGACGCATTGTGAGCTTGTAGATCTGCTATTTTCATCAAGTGAGTGTAAAATCAGTCATTACGACAGCATCAAAGCCCACCAAAATACATAAAAAATGTTATGATATTTAGTCGACTAAGACATGACTAAAACACTAAAACATCCCACGTGACTAAAATGTGACTAAAACTAAATTTTAACTATTCCAGAGACTATATGACATATATGTGATATATAAAACTAAAATCTAAATTTGCTATCAAAATCAACACTGCTCTGGAAAGCCAAGCGAGCCCCGGCGGCCTCTCTCCTCTCCCTCTGTTGCTCTGCTCGTCTCCTCTCCTTCCCAACAGTGGAGATAAAGATCTCTTGTCGTAATTATTGCTCCGTGAAGCGGCTTAATTCTGCCAAGTCGATAGCGATCGCGCCCGTCAGGTAGCTACAGAGGATATCTGCCACCAGCTGTTCATGTCCTCTGCATGTTCCACGGGGCTGTGTAGTGGGGAAAGTAATGGCGCTGTCATGTGATACGTGTCTGGCCATCGACAGGCTTTGCTTTCAGACCAGTAGGTTCCATCGACAGGCTGCTTTATAGACCAGGCTTGTTTCTGGCAGCGAGTACCGTTTTAGTCCTATAGTCTCTTGAATAGTTTTAATTTAATTTTTAGTCACATTCTAGTGACCTGGAATGTTTTGGTGTTGGTCTAGTTTTAGTCGACTAAATATCATAAGATTTTAGTCGACTAAATCTACAGTTGATATAGTCGACTAAAATGTATTTTGGTGGGCCTTGATGCCGTCATAATGAATGATTTTACACTTTCAGCATGCAACCAAGTGTAAAATCACTTATACTGGATCTCTTGTCCACTAGTGACTTCCTAACATTTTAGTCTAGTTTTTATTTGTTGACGGAATTGTCAATATATTTAGTCTTAGTTTTAGTCATCATAGCTTAGTTTCCGTCAGTGAAAAAAGGTAGTCGACGAAAAGAATTGTCAAAGTATTAGTCGACGAAAACAACACTGTTCTAGACCAGTATAGGTTCCCATGCACATTTCTCTAGTGGGTCACAGGCAAAACAAAACGGGGGGAACGAGTGAAAATCGCAGATCTGCAACAAGCTCACAAAAGCGGCTTGGTTAATTCGCGCCGCGTTTGTGAGCCTGTAGCCTCGGAAACCCAGACGTTTTTACTTCCAGGGAGAAAAAAAAAAGTCTGGGACCGAGTCCACTTCAATTCGGCATAGAGTAGCGCGAACGTCGATCACTGATTTCTGATTGTCTACACCTTTGTTGAATTGACGCACACACGCACACCCGTACACACACTTTGGGAAAAAAAAATCGAATTTGTTTTGTATTTCATGTTTTGTGAATGTTATATATTTTTAGATTTCGTAGTTGAAATATACTAGGAAATACCAAAATAAAGGGTCCCATGCATAAAATTATGTTTGAGAACCATGTGTGTTCTGGACGGCTGCTGCCTGACACCCCACAGCCGCCACCATCACACCCCCCCCCTCCTCAATCCGGATTAGTTTGCCTCCAGTAACCATGCAGACAATGCAATGAAAAAGAAGAAGAAAAAAAAAAACAGCTAAAAAGGATGGAGCAGGGATGGAGTATAGGAATCCCCAGGGTGTTTTTTCTCCTCCTCCTCCTTACAGTGAGGCATCAATCATCACTCGTGGTCACATGAAACATCTGGCCAACTGCCTGCCTAGACCCCCCCCCCCCCCTCCTCCACCACCCCTCCCCCTCCTATAGCTCCAACCTAGCAGGTGCTCGACGGTGATGCTGGAAAAAGTACTCTTTTTCTTTTCTTTTTTTAACTTAAATAAATGTATCAATTCGGCAGTAGAAATACTCTGTTTCCAAGTGAAAGTCCGGAATTCAATCTGTACTATAAAAGTACAAAAGTATTGGCCTCGAAATGTGCTTAAAGTACCAACGTAAGAGTACTCATTATGCAGAATAATCATTGTCCCATTTCAAGTTTTCAAAATCTTTTCAAAACAGCCAATCTACAAGCATCACGACGTGGCGCATTGTGAGCTTGTAGATCGGCTATTTTCAAATGGCTGAAATGTATAATAATAATAATAATAATAATCAAAATCTACAAAGTAACTATAGCAAATAAAGTTTTCAAATAATTGTAGTGGAGTCAAAATACAATATTTGGATCCGAGATGTAGTGGAGTAGAAGTAAAAGTTTGGGAAATTGGGAAATACAAAAAAAAAAAGTACTCGGGTACATTATACCTGAGTAAATGTACTTAGTCACTTTAGACACAGCGCGGCCTGCCTAACAAGCAGCGGCGCCACGCTGTTGTATGTCTGTCTGTTGCTCACGGCGGCGCATGCGGAGTTCAACAGGGGTGCGTTCATGAACATTAGAATACGGCACACATCCATAATTCAAATAACCTCCATAGATGAGGTCCTACAGCGTGATGTAACGCAGACATGCTGTCTGTCTGTCTGTCTGTCTAGGCAACACACACACTGCACCGCTCAGTTGACACGTTGGTGTGGTTTTTCTCTGCTTGCCTGGCTAGCTATAGCAGCAATGGTTTTCAGGTTTTCACCAAACCGCTGCTGTATTATTATTATTACTAGTCCTCCATTGCCAGTGGAGTCGGGAAACCATTAATTTGTCAGTCGGCTGATAGGCGGAACCAATCGGAAAGCATAAATGGTTCTAGATAACAATGAGGGAGCCTTCATCATTCAGCCTGATGAGTCCAAGAAACACAGACCAGCGAGGCCACTGTGTCTGATCACAATTCATACAGAGAGACTCCATTAATTCACTCTAATTGTAGCCGAATGGCAGGCAATTAAGAACATGGTAATACATTTGCGAAGTCTGCAGTTGAATGTGTGGGTGCACGAGTGTGTGTGTGTGCGGTATGTGTATGCGTGTTTGTGTTTGCAGAGTAAAGCCACATTAAATGTTAAAAGCGAGTGGAGAGGCTTGATTCATCATGCAGGCTTGGCCCTCAAATCTGTTTTAAGTTACAGAGTGAAGACGAGGAGTTGTCAATATGTATGTGTGCATTCCATATAATAACCTCTGTCTTTAATGGAGTTAGTGTCGAAGTGTCCTTGAGCAAGAAACCCTGATTTCAGTGCGGATTGGTGCTTTGCATGGTTTCCTTTGCCATCGGTGTATGAATGTGTGTGTGAATGGGTGAATGTAATGCACAATCTATATGTAAAGTGTTTTGGATTAAAGTGCTATATAATTGCACCATATGGAGAACTGGCTATGAGGGGAGGATGGAGGTATGTCGGATTGTCTAGTATTATAATGGTGAACTTGAGAGTTGGCCTTAAAATATTCTTTGAAAGCTGTAGGAAGCATATTTGAATGCTAAGTACATTTGAAAGAACAGGACTGCATGTGCTTTTCAATGTTAATGTCATAGATGTTTCATTTGATTTGAGTTGTTAAATGACTCAAAACATTTGATAACATAATTTACACAGGCTCAACTTCAGTATAAGACCATATAAGACGATGAGATGAATTTGCCTCCGGCTTTGAAGGCTGTTGTGTTTGTGTGTGTGTAGTTTGTACCGATGCTTTGTACTGTCTGTTTGATGCACTTTGATCTCAAGAAAACACCGTAGCTGTGACATTGGATGCCAGTACGACATGCAAGGGTGTGTGTCTGTGTATGTGCGTGCTTGCGTGTGTGTGTGTGTGTGTGTGTGTGTGTGTGTGTGTGTGTGTGCGTGCGTACGTGTGTGTGGGGGGGGGGCACGTGAGCAAGTGCTGCTCAGTGTTGGATCGTGATTCGTGACAGCTCTCTCTGCGAGGGAGCTGTAACTGCTCCACCCGCGCACATCTCTCTCTCACACCACACACACACACACACACACACACACACACACTATATCTCTCTCACCCCCTGTAGCTGTCTCTCTCGCTGTCGCTCGCTCTCTTGTCTCTTTGTCTTTGACCTTGACTCCCTTACCTGCCCTCCGTATGTCACAACTATCTCTCTTTTCTCTTTGTCTTTGACCTTGACTCCCTTACCCGCCTTCCGTTATGTCAGAACTATCTCTCTACACTACAGAAAGATAGTAGATGGTAGAGAGATGAGTCTTTTGATGAATTGAACAATGTGGACCCTGTTGTAAACAAGTGTAATGCTTAATTGGGTCGTCCACTCACAGTTGACAGTCTTTGTATTGAGTTTGTGCTTAAAATGTACTGTAAATTCTACAAACTGTTAATAAATATTTCAATCAATCAATCAAAAAAACAGTATCTACTACAACATATGCATAATAAAACCATCTTTCTTAAATGAACTTGGTGAGTGTACAAACTCTCAAAAGGATTTTACCATGTACTGTAGTGGTATCATGCTATTTTACCGTCATATACAGTATATGGTTCTCGTCTGTATTCCCAGCCGGGCAATCCAACCATAATAATAATAATAATAATAATGTGTCTGTGTCACTCATGTTTGTCAGATCAGAGATGTCCCTGTCATATCTCTCTGGCCTATAGCCCCTACTTGTTTGTTGTTTGTGACTACAGTATTTTTTCATCCCATCCATATACTTGTGAGTGGCTGTGGCTCAGGAGGTAGAGCAGGTCGTCCAATGAATCCATGGGTCGGCGGTTCGAATCCCGGCTCCTCCTGTCTATTGTACATGTCAAAGTGTCCTTGGGCATGCAAGACACTGAACCCTGCATTATAATAATAATAATAATATCTTTATTTATATAGCACTTTTGTTGCTGAACAGCAGTTAATAACATCACATAGTAGCGTAATAATACAAGAATAAGATAAAAACAGATTTAAGAGAGGCCTAAGGGAGTAAAGTGCTAAACAAGAAATTAGGTCATAAACAATTATTAAACTAAGAAAGATTTAAAAACATTGCAGGTGTCAAGTGACTTAAACAGATATAATGTAAACATACATTACAATTATGGGAAGGCTTTCCTGAATAAATGGGTTTTTAAAAGTGTTTTAAAAGATGACAAAGAGTTTGCCTTTCTAATTGTCAGGGGTAGGGCGTTCCACAGCTTAGGTGCTCGGGCGGCAAAAGGTTGACCAGGCTCCGGGTAGGAGCAGAGTGCATTCTGGGATGGATTGCCCCAATAACATGAACGCGCTGGCCGTTGACTATCATTGCGCCATTTGCGTGCGTTCACGTGTCATGGGCCCAATAACATGAACGTTGCGCAATTCAACGGACCAGTGCTGGCTAGAGCTGCAATGCCAAATTCGGCCACTATGTCCATTTCGCCTCAGGGTTTCCTCCGGGTCTCTATTAATATATATACTCTAAGGTCCGCCATCCCTCTACAGTGCTTGTTTCCTTTCCGGGTTATTCAGGAAGGTGGGGGCCTTTGTTATGAACACATCACCACTCACATTAGCTCAGACCCTTAGCTAGCGTTACAACCAGTTACATTTTCTCAGCGATGCGGTACAAACTCACAAATGATTTAGGATCGTCGGGTGCGCGGCGGCTCACCATGGACAGCTCTCGAACCTTTAGAGATACAGCGCTTTGAAAATCCTGTTATAATGGAGGCTCAACGGAGCTGGTTTTAAAATCCCATAGCCGGTGGGGATGGAAGCTCTCCATATTAACCGGAGCAATGCTAAAAGGTAAACAAACGGTCGGTGCTTTCATATAATGGAGTATACGGTTGTCTATGAACATACGTGTATAGATAGCACCAGTAGAAAATATAATGGTCCATCAGTGTCTCTGGTGCAAACCTCTCCAGTTGGTCTTGCATCATCAAGCAGACTCTCTCTCCATGAGTCATACACTCGCATCGCATCACAGGAAATACAAGTCATCTACTGTGACTGGATGCCGACGCATATCATATGGACATTAATGCGTGCGATAGTTGTGAGCTCAAGCGGTATATACGTGCATTTTTCACGCTGAGCAAGCGTTCCGCCGATATGGAGTGTGTGTGCGAGGTATAACCAGTGGCGTGTGACAGAGTGGCGACAAACACATCCCACATATTATTTTTCAAATTCAGGGGGTTAACTCATCTGTGTTGACCTTGAGGAGTCTGTGTGTGGATGCTGGGCAGTGACAGGGATGCTAAGGTAATTTAATTACCAGGCCCTTCACGGGCAGCTCTAGGGGTAATTACTGCTTCCTAAATCCCCCACTAATCCCCCCTCGGAGTCTCCCACACACACACACACACACACACACACACACACAGTGCCAATGCAGCCCGCTAGCCGCACACTGCCCGGGGCACCCGCATGCACTCTGTCCTCGCATTGTCAGATCATCTGACTCGTCCAAAACACGCCACCCTAACCCTGCAAAGATGATGCTCAGATGCGCTGCGTGCGTGCGTGTGCATCACAGTTTCGTTTATTCAGGATTTCAGGGCATTCATTAAATAATGACGTAGATTTCACGTAAAACATAGGACATAACAAAGGCTACTTGAATGCTATACGATCACTGTAGTTACATGAAACAAAGATATGCAGACTACTATGCCGTATCAAAAGTAAGAATCGTGGTTATAGACCAGCATATACCCTGGATCAAGTTGTCAAACAAGTTAACAAAGACAAACGCTGTGGATGGAAACATAAATGAATGGCCCATAAATATCCCACACAACACAAAAACAAAACATATAATGAACACAACAATGCACCCACACACATACCGTGTACTAAAACAACCCCGCCGCTGTGTCGGAGATCATCATTAGCATGTGTTTCTGTTGGATGACAGCATGGCGGTATCAGCCACTCTCGGTGCATTCCCGGCACGTCCCACCCCACCCACACCAACACCCCCCCCACGTGAGTCATGGGGATTCTCAGGTCAAAGGCTGCCTCTCATCACTCCATGAGAATATCTTAATTAACACCGCTGGTTATGAATAGGATGTGACCTCCGAAGAACGGCACCTGCTGAGTGTGTTGTGACTGCACAGCGTTATTAGAGAGAGAGAGAGAGAGACACGAGGATGGTCGAGCAGAGTCGATCAGGCTCTTGGCGATATCTGGAAAGCTGCCGTCACAGCCTCACATTCGAATGAAAGCTACATGGCGGTATTATTCAGCACAGTTTTGATCCTGACAAAAACAAAAGCAGATTTTTTCACGCTGAAAATAGCTTATCTATAATGTCAATGTGAGCTTGTGGATCTGCTATTTTCAGAGAGCAATATACCCGAGCTCAATCAAACACAGGGCCGTAGCTGCCATACCCTACTCGTAGGATATTTGTGTTGCTCCCTCCCGACGAGCACTGCTATTCCTCACTGTTTGTGAGGACGCGCACACACAGCCGCTCGTCATTACGCGGGTCGGCTTGGCACTTTTTGGCACATTTTGTTGCCCCCCTCGGCAAGTTGCCCTACACACAGCGCGTACTGCGCGTATAGCGACGTCACGGATCAAACATAAAATGATCTCTTCTCCACTATAGTCCCTCCCTAACATTTTAGTCTAGTTTTTATTTGTTTGACGGAATTGTCAGTATATCTAGTAATATAGTTTTAGTCGGACCATATGAAATAGCTCAAACTAGTGCTGGTTGTCTCGCTAGAACCCGCCGTGGTGGTATCCCATATAGAACTTAACCGGGATGCCTAAACTGACAATGCAACGATATCTGGGTTGTACGGCCAGATATCGCTGAGGATAGCCTATCTGAGTTTTTATTTCCATCAGTGAAAAAAGGTAGTCGACGAACATTTATCGTCATAGTTTTAGTCGATTCAACATCTGCTTCTTCGACAACGTGACGTGATTTCCCCCTCACATTTATACCTCCCTTATTCCTCTGCTGTTTTTGCTGTTGGCACGCATCGCTGACTATAGCAGGTGCTGTGAATGTATGCATACTGTGATACGTGTATCGGTGCGTGTGCGTGTGCGTGTACACACACGTGCATGCTCATACAGTATCTGCATGGGCGTCAGTACCTATAAGTAGTTGTGCTGAAAAGAGCACCTGCATCTGCTGAAAGGAACCGGTCTGCTTCTCTGAAGAGGCTGCTCCATGTTGGGAGGAAGGAAGGAATGGCCCTCTCTTATCCACCATAGAAATGTAACTGAGAGCTGACAGCCTCTTTCCCGCTGGAACACAAGAGAGGATGGCAGCGTGAGAGAGAGAGAGAGACAGACAGACAGACAGACAGACAGACAGACAGACAGACAGACAGACAAATTAAGCTACTAGGAAGTCGGCATTTCTTGTCTTTCAGAGGGAAGGAACTCTGTGTACATAGCTAGTATCTATATACTGTAGGTATATACTGTAGGTCACAACATGAACTTTTTAGAGTTTTTATCATTATTCCATCGTCATTATTATCCTTATTAAATGTACTGAGAATTCAGTACATTTTATAGGGTCTAGAATGGTGATATTACTATAATGCGTGTTTCTGGTGTCAACCTTGGAGGAAGGATGAAGGAGGGCAACGTTTTTCAGCATGAGTTAAACGTCAAAGATAAGTTAGACAAGATACTTCCCTCTCTTTACGGTCATGACATTCTGTTGTCCTCTCTCTCTCTCTCTCTCTCTCTCTCTCTCTCTCTCTCTCTCTCTCTCTCTCTCTCTCAGGACCGAATGAGACTGGCAGTTTATAGTGTTCAAAGGTGACAATTCAAATGTTCTTGACATTTAGGAAATTGTCCCTTTTGTCCGCCGCCCTCTTTCTATCTCAACACCTCTTTCTTCGAAATGCCATTTTGCCCTTTTCATCTCCTCCCTTGCCATGTTGATTCTCTTTCCATCCTCGCTGCGGAGATCTTCCTTCCTTTAATTTTCATCAGAATGAAATTGGAGCTAACTGCGTGCGAGGTATGGTATTGGTCCAGCTAGAGGTTTTATTGTAGCCATTCTATGTGTGATCTCCCTTCCTACATTTCCACCAAATTCAATTTGGTCAAAAGCCAAATACCTGGCTACGGTGTGTAGTGCCCTCATTTATCACTGAGGGGTGATACCTATGCATACTCAATTGGCTTTGAAAATTCAAAGTTTCAAAAGTTTCAAAAGGATCACCTCATATGTACACTCCAACATTTGCACATGTTTGGACAGCCTCTGTGTAGGCTCACATATCTATTCTATATTGGAGAAGTTGTACCTAGCTACGTCGCTATTGCAACACCCACAACACCATCTTACACACTACACCCACACACACTCACACGGCAGTGACGTCACACACTTACCTTCGCAGTGTTGCAACGCTATCTCCTCCTATCGCGCCGAACGCCAAAACTCGACACCACCCGCCAAACACTGGCACTGGCACTGCCACCAAAAATGCCTCCCGTCCACACTCACGCCGCCAATGCATTTGTTTACTACAAACATTATCGCCCGAAGCACCCACACCCCCGGAAAACTGTTGCCCTTTCACCACGCTAAATTCGCCAGGTCTATGCAAGTGAGCACAAATTGTCTTCACAAGCCCACAAATGCCATTCAAATGCCATTTAACACACACTACGACTCGCTTACAATTCGCCAACCTGGCAAATACTACCCCGTCTTTTAAGCCACTCCCCTGTGCTGCTCTGATAGTCTCCCTGACAGTCCTGTCCGCAGGAGAATAAAACAAGGAAGGAGAGGAATATTCGCCTCACGATTTTGCTTATTCCTTCTAAATCACTGTATATAAAATATCGCTTACTCAGCGAATCTCTTAGTTACGTCAACATTGTTCTTCCACAGAACTTGGTTTGTTCCAAACTATTACAATTACACCGTTCAAATTCGCCATTTCGAGACAGGACGTTATAATCTTGAGTTTCATTAAATAACTGTCTTTCTCCGCATGCGCACGTGTGCACACAACATCATTCAACTGAAATGCGTAACGCCAATATTGGGCTAATATAGGTAATATGCTACCAATATGTGATAGCCTACAGCCAGGGATTTACCCACGGAATGAATATATATATATAATCATCTATACCAGGGCTGCCCACACTTTTTTTACTTAATAAAACTATCATCCCATTGGTTTTTATTTTTGGTATTTGACTTTGCTACTGATGATTGTACGCAACAATAAGTATTGCATTGTGTGTTTGAGCTGACAGGCCCTTTTTGATGTCAATCAATCAAGTCATCTCAGGTCATCTCAAGTGGCAGATGCAAAAATCGTTTTTTATATTAAAATTATATATATTTTTATTTTATTATTTATTTATTTTTTCTGTAATTGTACATATTTTGAGTATCATTGTAGTACTTTGCCCCCTTCTACGTTACTTAAAGATGTAGCATTTTGGAAATTATTTTATTGTATTTTTTTATAGTTGAGCATGAGGACTTTGCATGCTGGTGGCCCATGGAGCCTTTATCTCTAGATCCGCCTATGCGTGCTTGCTGTACTCTTCAAGGAGGAGCATCCAGCGAAAGATTGATTCAGGATGACGTTACTGATTAACTGGCACAGGCGATGGTTGCTATGGGTACAGTCCCACCCAAGAGACAGCAGCAGCAGATTACAACAAAACAGCCACCCGCGTCAGAAAGGCCCCAAACAGCCAATTAGCGATACCGAAACGTGTCGCAGAAGTGTGGATTTAATAGGTTCTGTATAGATGATAAGGCAATGTCAGCTCTCCCGTGGTTTGATTCCACATATCTCTAGGTTAATTGTCCAGGAAATGTTTGTTTCCTCCTGTCGAAATATATAAGGTTCGATTTTGAAGGTTCTTTGTTAATGTCTTGTGTACAGGTAGGCTACGTAAGAGACAGTAAGACGTATTTTTGTCCGGCTTCCTTGTTCCTTCAGACATAATAGTAGATATTCACAAAGCTGTTGTGAGCTTTTACATTGAATTGTATTGTGTTATTGACTGTACTAGGTGTACTGTTAGCAAACACGTTAATGAAGTATTGAATCGATCAAAGCTAATTTTGCCAGGTCCTTAGATTTAAATCTAGCCTTGTCACGGTTTGTAGGTGTTAGGACCCAAGTGCAGGAAACTCAAACAAAGGCAGGACAAGAAGATCACATAAACTTGACTTTACTTGGGAAATGAGTCAAATGACATAGGATAACAGAAGTACATACACTGAACATAAAACCTGACACTAACTTAAGATCCAGCACTGAACAAACACAAGGCAGAGCTTAAATAGTCACTGGAGCTCATCACCCAACCTGGCTCAGCTGGTCTCCACAGGTGATGGCACTCAGGGCAATCAGAGTCAGAGGAGCAGGACTTGGGAGAGACAGAGGAAACTCATGGACAAACGGAGGGGCTCAGGACGTGACCATGACAAGCCTAGGGTTAGGCTAGATTAAAATCTAGGGTTAGGCTAGATTTAAATCTAGCCTAACCCTACATTTTAACAGCGAGCGAACAGCGGCCACTCATGGGCTGTGGTATGGTTCCGCGACGTGTGGAGGGTAAACAAAGCAACACATGAATTTGATTGGCTATCGCCGGACGATATTGTTTTTGAACAATGTTCCTCCGCCCACTTTTCGACTATCACCTCTTCACCTGCTATCCCCATAGACAAATAATGCAACGCACGCTTACGAAAAATATGCCAGGCTGTTGCCCGCTGTTAAACCACGCAGAGGCCATGAACAGCTGTCTATAACAATTCTTTGGTCTATCCCATATTCTATGTGAGTGTTTTCTGTTGATGTGTTCGGGTTTAAGGGAGAACATTATCGAAGAAATGTGAATGCCGTTACTCATTCACCGTGTGTGTAGTAGACTGCGCTCGATATGGACATGTAATAGTTTGTGAGCGTTGGCTTAAAAGCCAACACTGGATATTTTGCTATGTGTGAAGGCGGGCATTGTGTGCTTGCGCTGAAGATGAGCTGGGCATGTTCAGGATCTGCAGGCCACATGCTGTGATAGCGAATTGCCATGCTGTGGCGTCGCCGACATGTATGGTTAGCTGACTTTGTTGTGGATAAACCACCCATTAAGACCTGGAATGCGTCCGTGTCACCTTAGCTTTTAACCACTTTTAACCATTATTTTATAACTTTAGCTGTTGAAAAAACAGCAGATGTATAACATTATAGTTTGAGAACCTGCACCACTGATTTAGAAACGTAGGCTTTTCAGATCATTTTTCAGTCATGATTTAGAGGACATTTTGTAGAATATGGTCTAAATGGGATAATCTCTAAAGATGACCTGCTCACCGCTCAGCATGGATGCACATCTTCTCCCTCTCATTAGGTGTGTGTGTGTGTGTGTGTGTGTGTGTGTGTGTGTGTGTGTGTGTGTGTGTGTGTGTGTGTGTGTGGTGTGTGTGGTGTGTGTGGTGTGTGTGGTGTGTGTGGTGTGTGTGGTGTGTGTGGTGTGTGTGGTGTGTGTGTGTGTGTGTGTGTGTGTGTGTGTGTGTGCGCGTGCATGCGTGGCCACGTAGTCTCCTCGCCCGTTTTTTTCATCCATCTCACCATGCAGTCACGCTCTTTACTTGAGTAAAAACTATCAATACTGCAATGCAGAACTACTACCGGTAGGTACAAGTAAAAGTCGGGAAATCTAAATGTACAAAAGTATTGGCGTCAAAATGTACTTGGAAGTACCAAAAGTAGAAAGTTCTCATTGTGCAGAATACCCATTCCAAGTGTTCAAATGTATAACAATCTTTTGAAAATAGCAACTCTACAAGCCCACATCACGACACCTTGTGAGCTTGTAGATTGGCTATTTTCAAATGACTGAAATGTATATAGGGCTGTACAGTATTGTGTACAGTATAAGTGTTAAATGTATGTTTTGTAATAATAATCAAAGTAATATTTGCCTCTGAAATGTAAAAGTTTTTTTTTACTGGAAATACTCAAGTAAAGTACAAATACCTCAAAACTGTACATAAGTACAATACTTAAGTAATTGTAATTGTAGCCTATACTTATTTACTTTACACCACTGGCCACGCGGCCCACGCCTCCTTGTCCATTTATCAATCTCCCCATGTCTATGCAACACACACACACACACACACACACACACACACACACACACACACAGTGAACAAGCAGTGTGTACAAAGCAGCAAGCTGTGCAGTGACCAGCCAGGGTGTTAGTTGGTAATCATTAACACACACAGCTCCCTGTTTACAGTACCATGGCTGTGTGTCTGTCAGGCTTTGCAGGGGGGGTGTGTGTGTGTGTGTGCGTGCGTGTGTGCGTGTGAGATGTGCGCGCGCTTGCTTGTGTGTAGTACTAGTGTGTTTGCATACTGACTCTGCTGCCTTGCAGCTCTAAATATAACATGTTGTATAGTAAATAAGCCCCTTTATTAGTCTTTAGGTATATATATATTATTTATTTATAGTTTTTGCGACCAAAGGTCTATGGAATGTGTGTGCATGTGCTCTCACGAGGTGGAGTCCCATTGAAATACAGCACAAAACCAGCAGCAGCCTCTGCAGCATGCCTCGCTAATCGTTAGACTTTCAGCCCCAACGTCCTGGGTTCGGATCAGCTCGGAGGCGTGGTGGTACAGAATCGGACTTGAGCCACGAGAGGTATACAGTACGTAGCACCGAGTGAGCTAAGGCGATCGATTTGCCGTAGCGAACATTGCGATGTCCGCGTCTGCCGACTCAGTGCCGTCCGGGTTATGTCCCGATACGCACAGATTCCACAAAATCATAAATCTGTTTTATTTTTTGACATGAAGTAACATTGGTCTCAATGGGCTGGGGACAGAAAGGCTGATGACAACCTACAGAACAGTGTTGTTTTTGGCAGCAAATGTCTATTTTATTTTTAGTCAGTCTCTTGAAACATTTAGTTTTAGTCACATTTTAGTCACCTGGAATGTTTTAGTGTGTTAGTCTAGTTTTAGTCGACTAAATGTCATAAGATTTTTGTCGACTAAATCTACAGTTAATGTAGTCGGCTAAAATGTATTTTGGCGGGCCTTGATGCCGTCATAATGGCTGATTTGACACTTGCTGAAAATAGCTGATCTACAAGCTCTCAACGCGTCACGCTGTGAGCTTTGTAGATCTGCTATTTTCAGCATGCAACAAAATCGACAGTATATTTAGTCATATAGTTTTAGTCACCATAGCTTATTTTCATTTAGTTTCCATTTAGTTTTCGTCAGTGAAAAAAGGTATAGTCGACGAACATTGCTCGTCATACAGTAGTTTTAGTCGACGAAAACAACACTGTATACCAGAGCCTTCAGGTAGGCCAGTAGGGACGTACTGAACTAGCCTGGTTAATAAACCAGACTAATATCTCACGGATCGCGGGATATTAGTCTGGGGAGGCTCAGCTTGGATTTCATTTCCAGGGGGGGCGGGTTGAAACATTTTCTCTTTGACGCAATTGGTCAGAGCTACTGTCAGTCAAAGGTCTCAAGCATTGAAAGTCACTGTACCAAAGCCCGCCCATATTGCATAGCGTGTCCCGATTGGCCGCCCCATTTCTCTGGTGTAGGAAATGGGCGTACAATTGAGCCTCTCCAGACAGTAATCCGCCGGCAGGCAATTTATTTTTGCTAACAGCTGTTTCGGTCTGGTTTATTAACCAGGCTAGTACTGAACCATATAGAGGATGCTAACAGTGATAAAAGCCCTGTCATTAGGATGATAACGTGAAGATCGACTGACTTTGGAGTTCGTCCTCTTCCAGCAGTAAACGTTGAATAAAGTCCCCTGGTTTATCGCCATGATTTGGGTGCCTGGTGAGTGGCCACGGAAAATTGTGTGTGCAATTCACATGACACACACACACACAAACACACACACGCATGGAACCCCCCCCTGACCACAGTCCACGTTCATTGGTGCCGATCATTTTCACAACATGGCAGGTGATTTGTAAGCTGTGCTTTACCCACTTTCTCACTTAACGTGGGTGTGTAGTGGCTGCTGTTTAGATGGATGGTACTATCATGGCAGGATCCATCCACCGTCCGAGTGCTGATAGCCACTACTGTACGGACAGAGTAGAGACACTGCTACATGAAAACCTTCGCTGTAATTATGAAAGTTTCTTAAACTTAACTTTCAAGTGAAGTTTATCATGCGTGCAGGGAAAAGGGAGGGAGGAGGCTCTTTGCTGAACCAACAGTCTCAGCATGACACACACGCGCGCACACACACACACACACACACACACACACACACACACACACACACACACACACACACACACACACACACACACACACACTATAAATATAGAAAGTCTCAGTTACTATGTGTAATTGTTCTTGTGGTACTGCTGTACAGCCTGTAAATAAGATAAGAGAGTAAATATGTGGACACCTCTTACTTGTATTGTAAATAACATAAGAGGGACTCTACGGCTGTGCTGTTTGTGTGTGGAACAAGCATATACATTTTCTTTCTTGCCTTGATCTCCTAACCCCAACCCTTATATCCTAACCCTTGATCTCCCTGCATTGGAGAGCCCAGGCACTGTCTGCTGCCCTCTCCCTCTAAGCGCCCAGGCACTGTCTGCTGCCCTCTCCCTCCCTCTGAGAGCCCAGTCACTGTCTGCTGCCCTCTCCCTCCCTCTGAGAGCCCAGTCATTATCTGCTGCCCTCTCCCTCCCTCTGAGAGCCCAGTCATTATCTGCTGCCCTCTCCCTCCCTCTGAGAGCCCAGTCATTATCTGCTGCCCTCTCCCTCCCTCTGAGAGCCCAGTCATTATCTGCTGCCCCCTCCCTCCCTCTGAGAGCCCAGTCACTGTCTGCTGCCCTCTCCCTCCCTCTGAGAGCCCAGTCATTATCTGCTGCCCTCTCCCTCCCTCTGAGAGCCCAGTCATTATCTGCTGCCCTCTCCCTCCCTCTGAGAGCCCAGTCATTATCTGCTGCCCTCTCCCTCCCTCTGAGAGCCCAGTCATTATCTGCTGCCCCCTCCCTCCCTCTGAGAGCCCAGTCACTGTCTGCTGCCCCCTCCCTCCCTCTGAGAGCCCAGTCATTATCTGCTGCCCTCTCCCTCCCTCTGAGAGCCCAGTCATTATCTGCTGCCCCCTCCCTCCCTCTGAGAGCCCAGTCATTATCTGCTGCCCTCTCCCTCCCTCTGAGAGCCCAGTCATTATCTGCTGCCCTCTCCCTCCCTCTGAGAGCCCAGTCATTATCTGCTGCCCCCTCCCTCCCTCTGAGAGCCAAGTCAGTATCTGCTGCCCCCTCCCTCCGTCTGAGAGCCCAGTCAGTATCTGCTGCCCTCTCCCTCCCTCTGAGAGCCCAGTCATTATCTGCTGCCCCCTCCCTCCCTCTGAGAGCCCAGTCACTGTCTGCTGCCCTCTCCCTCCCTCTGAGAGCCCAGGCATTATCTGCTGCCCCCTCCCTCCCTCTGAGAGCCCAGTCAGTATCTGCTGCCCCCTCCCTCCGTCTGAGAGCCCAGTCAGTATCTGCTGCCCTCTCCCTCCCTCTGAGAGCCCAGTCATTATCTGCTGCCCTCTCCCTCCCTCTGAGAGCCCAGTCAGTATCTGCTGCCCTCTCCCTCCCTCTGAGAGCCCAATCAGTATCTGCTGCCCCCTCCCTCCGTCTGAGAGCCCATTTGGTTCATCGTTGAGTGTTGCAGGGATGCCAGGCGGAGGCATGGCAGCAGCAGCAGCATGGCGCCTTGAGGCACAGCATTAAGCTGCACGCTAAACCCTGGGAATGCCCTTGACAGAGTGGAAGGAAGGACGTCGTGAGCAGCACGCAATGCTATAGAACCGCTAACAAGCAGTGGTGGAAAGTAACTATATGAGTACATTTGCTTAAGTATACTGTACTTAAGTGTTTGTACGTATTTGTACTTTGCTTGAGTGATTCCAATTGCAAAATGCTTTCACTTCTACTCCACTATACATCTCAGAGACAGTTATTGTACTTTGACACGATTATTTGAAAACTTTAGACAATACTAGTTACTTTGTAGATTTGAGACATTGATTATTATTAATAATAATCACATTGATTATTATTGAATCACCGTTATACTTACTCGCTGTATGTCGCAGTGGGTTTTGCCTCCATGCATATTCAGTACAGAACATGCCATTCTCTAAAAAAAACAAGCATGTGAGAATCCATAATACAGTATACTGTATGACAATGAAAGAGGGCCATAGGTGGGCACTTGTTTTAATGGACCAGAAGGCACAAGTGGGTGGGTATAATGTCAGAAAACACTCTGATAAGATAGGGGTCAGATAAGGGGTTGTGTGTGTGTGTGTGTGTGTGTGTGTGTGTGTGTGTGTGTGTGTGTGTGTGTGTGTGTGTGTGTGTGTGTGTGTGTGTGTGTGTGTGTGTGTGTGTGTGTGTGTGTGTGTGTGTGTGTGTGTGTGTGTGTGTGTGTGTGTGTGTGTGTGTGTGTGTGTGTGTGTGTGTCTGTCTTGAGTTAAAGTACCAATACTGCAATATAGAAATTCTCCATTACAAGTAAAGGTCCGGAATTCAAAATGTTTACATTTGAGTAAAAGTACTAAAGTATTGTCATCAAAATGTACGAAAAGTAAAAGTACTCAAATTTTGAAAATAGCAGATTTGAAGATAGCCGATCTACAAGCAGGATATTATGATCTGCGATGTAGTGCAGTAGGAGTAAAATTATTGGTAATTGTCAATAATCAAGTAAAGTAATACTAAAAAAATTAAAAATAAACTCAAAATTGTAATTAAGTACAATAATTAAATGTACTTAGTTACTTTCCATCACTGGTGAGAGAGAGAGAGAGAGAGAGAGAGAGAGAGAGAGAGAGAGAGAGAGAGAGAGAGAGAGAGAGAGAGAGAGAGAGAGAGAGAGAGAGGGGCGTGCTGGAGTAGGTGGGCGGGAAGAGTGGAGTGGAGTGTCACGGAGGAAAAGAGAGCGAGGGAGGGAGAGAGAGCTTGCAAAAGAACAGAGGGAATCAGAGCGGCTTGCTTGCTCGTTGCCTGGCTGTGTGTGCGTGTGTGTGTGTGTGTGCGTGCGTGTGTGTGTGTGTGAGTGAGTGTTCACTGTGGTCGTGAGCGAGCGAGCGAGTGCTTTGCTTCCACAACCGCGTCGTGTTGTTGGAAAGAGGAGAGAGGGACCTCGCTCTGCTCGCCCAGCTCTCTCCATATACAAGTCCCATCCGTCAGTTCCCTCGCCCCCCCCCCACCACCACCACCACCCCCCACCCCAAACTTGTCGGAATCTCCTTCCTTATTATACGCCGCGAGGAGGACCCCGGAGCAAAAAAAAGAGAAAAAAAGAAAAGCAGTGTGCCGCCAGGTAAGAGAGAGAGGGAGAAAAACCAGGGGTCTTCTCCTGCACTAAGAGGGCTGTATAAGGGGGGTGGGATGGGAGGGGGCGGGGGGGGGGGGTATGCTGACAGTGTGGATGTGCTGGGTATACTATAATTGTTTGCTCCGGTGGTTATAGTGGAAAACAGCTCTCGTCTCCTTCCTTCCATCGCTGCTGTGACAAGAATGGAAATGTATGCATGCAGCGAACACCTATAGGGTTGGAGAGAGAGGGTCATAAGTGCTTTTTGTTTTGCATGCAAATGTGTGGGTGCGCGCACGTGTGTGTGTGCACGTGTGTGTGTGTGTGTGTGTGTGTGTACACAGTGTGTCAGTATAAGTGTAGATCACAATCGCAATGTAATCGCAAGAGTACGGGAGGAGGCTTGTATAGTGTCTTTAATAGTGTTGATGATAAAATGTGTGCACAGGAATGTCAGAATTCCACTGAGGGTCAAAGACTTGAAAGGGAAAAGCAGAGACATGAGGCAAAAAATATATATACCAATTCAACGTCCATCTTTCAAATGTCTACTGTATACTGTATGTCATTGAAGGCTGGGTTTAATTAATCCGTTCTTATACTTCTATACATTCCCTTTTCCCTCACGTTGGTGTGTGAAGTTATTATATCTCCCCCCTTAGCTAGCTCTCCTCCTTCTCGGAAAAAACCATGAACCGCATAATTTACGCGGTTAATTTCCCTCATGGCTCCTGAAATGCCGGATTTCAAACATTCTCATGGTGCAACACAGTGGAATCCAGAGTGTGGATTCACGAGCGTGACAGTGGGACCTGTACTGTACTGTACTGTACTATACTGTGTGTTGGGGGTCACATGTGTGTACAGTATACTGTACGAGTGCAGGCAGAGTTGATAGATATAGGATTTGGGGGCAGAAGCTGGACTATAAAGCAGACTCCCGACCCTCTACAACACCCTCAGGCCGCGGGCTGAGCTCCAGCTCTGCTGCTGCTCCTGCTGGGTTGGGGCTCAGCAGCTCTGGCAGGACTACAGTCAGTCCACATTTGGCAGCCGTACTGTAGATGAGTTTGCCCTATGGAAACAAAGGCAGGCAGGCAGAGAGCATTAATACGCACGCACGCACCATTCAGTCGAGAGTTGTGGAGTAATCAAAATAGCAGCATTGCCTTTGCATACGCCTGTAAGGTCGTCGAGGCTACGGCAAGAGCTACGGCCATCCATCCATCCCTCCCTCTATTCATCCACCTTATATGTACAGTATTGTACTGTATAAATAAATATACAGTACATGCTACGCACTGTAATGTTATTGCCACACTATTAAACAAAGACAGTGGAAGCTGAACAAAGCTCTCTCTCGCTCTCTCTGTGCTGTTATTGCCACACACAGCGTTTTCCTGCTCATTTGGAAAACATGCCGGCTGGATGGCTGATTGTTGTGTGGCTTCAACTTCAAACAAGCTATACCGTCTATTTGAACGTATTCCACTGGAACAAGCACGCCATGCAAGTCACACGCACGCACGGCCCCCGAAGTCTTTTTTCCATGCATGTATACGGCGCAATTCAGCCGGATTTAAATTTCATTTAAATTCTTTGTCTTGTTCTTTTTTTTCCCCCAACCCCTCGCAAGCTTTTCAAATCCTTTATTCTGCCCCCCCCCCCCCCCCCAAAGCCCTATATATATTCCAGCCCTATTCAACACATTCTCCTTTGGAAGGAAAAATAGATTTCCAACAGTTCCGACAGCGTGTTGAAGGTAATAGCCGGCGTAGAGCATGACCGTTTGACCTCTCATTCAGGCTCTTATGTCAACCTTTGAATTCATATAATAATTCATTAACCCATTCGAAGAACGACTGGCATAGGAACAGATTTTTCAGAAAACTGTCAGGATGTAGAAGACATTTTTAGAATCTGATAAATTCAGTGTGACACATTTTCAATGCGGGAAATTCTTTGACGTGTTACTGTAAACATATTTAGCAACGTCACTGCCATGGGGGCGCCCGTGCAGTGACGCGCTCGTGTGAGCAACCGTATACTGTATGTGTGTGCGTGTGCGTGTGTGCGTGCGCGAGACGTGTATCCAGCTGTGAGATCTCCCATCGCATCAATAGTTAATGAGTCTCTGCCTCTCATTTACATTGTGCAAGGGTTTTCGTTTATATCGAGAGAGAGGCTATTCCAGCCTATATACTGATATATATATATTTATATGTCGCCCGGTGCTACAGTGGCACCCGCAAGGCCTCGTACCGGATTTGAATCTTAGGGCGCGTGTTCGTGGTTGACCTTCCTGCAACCTTCTAGCATTTGTATACTATATGCGGGGTGCTTGGGGTGTTATGAACGGGTGACAAGACATGGAAGACAACGCCTCAACAACGTGTCATAAATCCATAGAGAGGGAGAGAGAGAGAGCTTGTGTTGTCAAAGATACATACATACATACTGTACATACATGCATACATACATACATGCATACATACATACATATACGGTCTAGTCTAACTTGGACTCAGGGGGGTGGACGCCTCTGCCTTGCATAGTCCCCAGTGAATAGGCATGTTGCCTATTCTCTATTTTGGTATTATTTTAAATATATGAAGGTATTGTGCGTTGGGATTTTACCAAAAAGCCCCCCTTTAAAATACATACATACATACATTTTTAAGGACCCACTTTTAGGCCAGTGCAACAGAGCATGCTTTTGCCTTTTTTTACCCATTTTAACCAAATACATACATACATACATACATACATACATACATACATACATACATATACACGCAGTGGTGTAAAGTAACTACGTACATTTACTTAAGTAAACTGTACAATGTTGAGGTATTTGTACTTTGTACTATTTTTTATTTCCAATACTTCTACTCCACTACACCTCGGATCAAAATATTGTACTTTTAACTAACACTTTACATTCATTTGAAAACTTTAGTTACTAATGACTTTGACGATTTTTATTATTATTACTAAACATACTGTACATTAACCACTTCAGCCCTATACATATATTGCGGCCTATATTTTCAAAGGATTTGACATTAGACATTTGAAAGCTTGAAATGAGACATTCTGCATAGTGAGTATACTTTTACTTTTGTTACTTTAACTACATTTTCATGGCAATACTTTTTTCCACCATTGTCCGTTTTAGCTCTGTTGACCATGCAGACTGGCAGCCAGCACACACACACACACACACACACACACACACACACACACACACACACACACACATGCGCACACACACACACACACACACACACACACACACACACACACACACACACACGAACACACACACACACACACACGAACACACACACACACACGAACACACACACACACACACTTCTCTGTTTCTGCTCTACTGGACACAGTCCTGCTCTACCTCCGTGACTCACTGCCGCCTCGCCCGATCCGATTGGCTGCCCCTCCTACTCCTACTCCCGGGGGGGAGGGGGGGGGGGAGGAAAAAAAAACAAAAAACAGGACAGACAGGAGAAAAAGGGGTCGGCCTCCTCGATCTCCTGAGCCCAAGGATCAGCTGTTCCTTTCACACTGACTGACTGCATGCGTCCCCTGTCCCTCCCCACCACCGGATGCACATTCACACTACCATAGTGTATCCCCCTTATGGCTACCCTAATTAACAGTGCATTGTGCCTTCTACAGTACCTGCACTATTCATATGTTTAAAACCCATTCTGACCTGAGATCAGATTCATACGAGGTTTCCACTGGACACACACTGGTCTGATTAACCCATTCTGACCTGAGATCAGATTTAAAAAATCGTGCTTCGATTTTTCAAAAATAGCAGACCTACAAGCTCGTAGCGTGCCAACCGGTGGCGCGCTATGAGCTTGTAGATCTGCTATTTTTCAATAACTAAAGCATAACATGATGCTAACACCAAAATGGGTTCCCGTTCAGAATGGGTTAATTCGTCATTTCAATGCCAATAGAAAACGCGGTAATCCTATAGTGTTATACCCAGGCCTTGATGGTGGCGGTAACTTCACCATTATGCAGATTTTGACCAATCGGAGCGAATCTGTCATTTCCTGTTAACAGAACATCAACATCCGCTATCTTTCTGCACTGTGTGCTACACAGTCAGATGTCTGGGATGCTAAGCTATCATCGTTTATTTTAATAACTAAGTCAAAAAAAAAATGTATTCATTACGTCAATAGCCATAAGAGGGTTACTGCATACCGTATATGCAGCGTTGCATGCTGAATTTCAATTGGCGGATGATGATGATGATGGAAATGACGGGAAATGTATTTTTGTCTGCTTAACGTCAGTGCTTTGTCGTTTTGCCATCAGGCATCATCTCTGTATACACTAGTGTTGGAGAATGTGTTGGATATGATACAGTATTAGTAAGATCTATATAGCCATCAGGCACGCATTTGACATAACTCCCCATTGCACAGTGATCCATTCAACATGCCAACGCAGACAGGCTGTAGTGTAAGTCGTGTTTTACTCTTAACCGTTTCAGTTCGTACGTGTGAGGCCGTCATAAGGATCCCGAAATATTAGTGCCTACGACGTCTGTGGTCGTCCTAGCGACGTCCTAGCGACGCGGGACGAGATAAGAATATTCAGAATGACTCGTATCTCCTAATCCAAGGCGCTCTCTGTGGTGATGAATGTGATCGATATGCTGGCGCTTCATTTCTGCTCCTCATCCGTCTCTCCCGCAAAATATGAACGCTTTTTGGAGCGTAAAAAAATAAATGAAGATGATCGGGGATGTGAGGTCACTTACTAAAGTCAACTTTTTTAGGAAAGTGTTTCCGGTTCATGGCTTTCAGAGTAAGAGCGATCAGACAACTCTGGCACCCCGGAGCTTCTATTTTGATGCACTTCCGGCACTAAATGTGAGGGACATTTTACCGCTGGAAGAAACTGTCTCTCCAATGTTAATAGTATTTGTAGTAAATAACAGTAGCACAATTTGAAATGTGCACCATATGGCAAGAAAACATAGTGCATAGTCTGTGTGTTTGACTGGATTGCTGAATTCCTATAATGGCCATAATGCTTTGGTGCACTGCTCCTCCTTGTGGCTTACTGAGACAACGTGTAGTCCAGGAAGGAAGTGAGACAAGTGCAGAGGAACTTTGAAATAATTATTGTATCCTAAACATCATTACAACTAGATAACGTACCCCTTGAGGCACAGGTCTCCACATAGGCCAATGTCTTGGATGGGAACGCCTTGGATGGGAATTGGATAATTTGAGTCATTTTGTTCCAGAAATGTGTTTTGCAAAAATCCACCTGTTGGTGGCGCTATAACAGGCGAAAAGGGTGGGATATATTCCTCAGCCTAATAGGAAAGTCTGTGAAAGATTTCACGTAAATTGCACGCTGCCTTCGTGATTTGAGGCTTTTTGTTCAAAACGTGCAAATCCTGCCAAACATTAGGATGAAATATAGGACAGATCCCTCTTGAACACATGACTATAGAGATACTGTGTAACCATTTGCCGGATTTTTGGAAGAATCTGGTGGAGTAATATACATAAAAATGTGTTTTACAAAAGTTGGCCTCCTAGTGGTGCTATAACAGGCCATTCTGGAAAATGTGGAGCTTCATCGTTGGCATCCAGGGAGTGTGTCTGCCAAATTTGGCATCAACCAGGTTAACGGTGCCGGAGACTAGCTGGTAACAGATAGACGGACGGACAGACACACGCACAAGCAAAAACATACTCTCTCCCCAAGCCTTCAGCCTGGTGTAGACAATAAGATCTGGTTGCAAAAGGGATGAAGTTGCCCTTTAATGCTGAAATACCACTCACATTGGAGTGCATAACATTGCTTCAGGACCATGGACAGCGCTCAGTAGCTCTGCCTGCAGGCAGGGGAACGATGGGAGGCAAAGAGCACAGAGTGGTGTGAAGTATCAGCACCACCTCTTCTGGACAGCGATGTGTGTGGCAATGTGATATTGGCTGGAGAGAGTATTGACTATATGCAGACCGCGGCCATGTTGGATCTAGGTGTATCTATGTTTAGAAGCACTCGTTTTCAGTAAAGAAAGGTCCTGCTTAGGGATGGGTATCGTTAGGATTTTTTCGAGACCGGTACCGATTCCGGTTCTGCTTATCGATTCCGGTTCTTAACGGTTCCCTATTTCGGTTCCAAAATGGTATAAAATAACTTAAATAAGAGGTCAAATGTTTATTTAACAAAAAAGCTCAATGTCAATTTGAGTATATATATAATGTACAATGAATAGTGTAACATCCTCTCCTTTATTGAGCCATTTGTGGATAATATAGTGATTATTTTAAATATAATATATCTATTCTGTATTTACCCAGGGCAATAGTGTTGTAGGCTACTTCTCTTACTACTAACTACTGACAATGACAAATAAAAGCATGTCTGAGATCTGAGAGCAACACACACACACACACACACACACACACACACAAATTAGCATCGCTAATGGGGGGGGGGGCATCTCCAGCCAATAGGTGAGAACGGTGGTGGGTTGATATTGATTCAATGCTGTGCAGCGCACATGCATGATCATGCAGTGAGGCAACTCAAGCCCACCACACACCGGCTGCGTCCGCCGCGCGGCGCCGCGTGTCGGACACATTATTTTCAATGAACCTAACGCACACTGGCTCCTTCCGCCGTGTCGCGCCGCGGCGCCTAGCGCGCCGATAGAACCCAGTTCTATTTTCCAGGCGGCGCCGCGCGGCTTCGCGCAGACGGTGTGTGTCGGGCTTTAGGCAGCAGAGCACAAGACTCCTGTCCCCTCTCTTAAAAGTTGCCTCGCATAAACTTCACTTGAAAATTACGTTTAAGAAACTTTAATAATTATGTTGCTTCAATGCTTCTCTGCACCGTGCGTCTCTCTGTCTCCACTCCTCGACAACTCCATGCAGAGAAATAGCCCCGCCTCTGCAAGCCACAAGCCCACAACGCGTCGCTGATGCAACGCGGTGTAGGCTTGTAGATCAGCTCTGTTCCCTGCGCTTCTATTAAAAGGGTAGAAAATAAATAAATAGTGTGTGACCGCGTGTCTGTGAGAACCGATAGAGAGAACCGAAATTGAATTATTGTAATGGGTACCCGGTACCCAGGCACGTTCGGTTCGGTACATACTTGGTCCCGAGTTTCGGGACCCACCCCTAGTCCTGCTGCCTCCTGCATTATGTGCAAATTCGAAACAGGTGGTATACGCAGCTGTGATGTCCAGCGAGAACTTCCAAACTCAAACACTCACCTGCACGGAATTTCTTGACAGAAAGTAGCTCATAACATGTCTGCAGTGGATTTTTATGCAGATAGAAACAGGATAATTCAAGATTTTCGTACAGCTTCAATGTTGGTGAGTTTGATGTAGTTTAATACAATCAGATAGGACTTTTCTGTTTGGATGTATGGGCTGTCAATGGCAAATTGCACCTACAGTAGTTACCCACCCATTAACTTAATGGCAACATGTCTGTATATGGTCAATTGCCAATCAAGGATGCAGCCCTTGTTACAATGCTGCTCAACTTACCCGACAGTGGTCACTGGTTGAGAGACCCTGTTTCAATGTATTATCAACTAGAGCCGTGCCCGTTGGGCACTGGCCTACTTGGAACGATGCAAGTTGGAAATGCATGCCCCACCCACTTATTGTGTCCCTTTTATGCCCAAATATGGAGTTCTTTGTCAGGCATGCCCAAATATGGAGTCTCTGCAGATGTGAGAACATCATTGTCGGCGGTGGCTCAGGGGGAGAGTGGCCGGATGGTAACCGCAAGGTTGCTAGTTCGAACCCAGAGTTAGTGTTGAAGTGTCCTTGAGCAAGACTCTGAACCCCAAATTGCTCCTGATGTGCTGGTTGGTGCCTTGCATGGTTTCCGCCGCCATTGTTGTATGAATGGGTGAATGTAATGCACAATTTATATAAAGCGCCTTGGATAAAGGCGCTATATAAATGGGTGCATTTATATAGCGCCTTTATACAAGGCGCTTTTTTTAACCATTTTCCATTGTCAGAACATGCCCAAAAATGTCTATGCAGATGTCACAACATAATTGAGATGTCAGAACAGCTAGGCCAGCTCCATATATGGAGATATAGGGGTGATCAGGTGTATCCGACGGACTCGACATCATAATCTATAGATATAGATTATGAGGCCAAAGTAATGCCATTCAATTTGAAACGGTTAATGCTTTGGTTGTATAGCTTATACTTGGGAAGAGACTTCATCCTCACTGATCTTCACAGAACTGTCCCAGTCTGTCCCAGTTTTATTCTTTCGACTTTGCTGTACTCGGTATCATCATTCTTTCCTCCGAGAGCATGTACTATGCACCCAGGATGAACACTCCTGACACAGTAAGCATGCTTCATTTCACACCAAATCAATACATTTAATCTGATCCGGGCCGTGTTCGGCGTGATGTATGAGTCACTTTACTTATGGATTTGTCGATCCACTTATTGATTTGAATGCATAGTTTTACTATGCATTCAGATGTGATAAATCCCTCGTCAATCTGACATGGGCATGAGCGTTTTTAATTCATATCTTCAGATGGCGGCCGGCGGCCAAATACAGTACATATAGGGGTCCTTTGAGAACCACTGACATAGAAACAGATCCCTGCTGTGGAGCTATAGCACTATATGGTCCAAGTACAAGTATAGCCTATCCCAAATGATTTGGAATTGGCATTCTCAGATATCTATTATGTCAATTCCCTTATCGCTCTCGAGTCGTCACTGTGTGGATGTGGAGTTTTGCTCATAGTTCATATTGTGATTGGCCAGATGATGTATGATGAGAAGAGCACGCCTCACTTTACACGGGTGTGGTTTCTTTTTTCACAATTCATTTGACTCCATTAATGTACAGTACTGTGCTGTTACAGTATGCCTTATCACAGACGCACAATGTGACCAAGGAGCTTTTCAGCACAGATAATTAAACCGTAATTAACGCATCCTTAGTAAATGATGTGGCCACACCGCAGCGTGTTCTCTGAACAGCTCGCGGTAAAATTATATAACAGTGAAAGTGTACAAATGTACCGGTAATGTATACTGTGTAGTCATTTTTCGACCGAGATCATGGATTTCACAAAGCCACGCCAGACTTCCCGGTCCTTCATCGCCATCCCCAGTTCCTGCTTACTGATGCATGTGTCCCTAGCGATGACGTCAGGGAACGACAGTTTTCTACCTCTGGTCTGCTTTGAGGCAGGACTCCAGGGAAGAAGGGCTCAGGTTTCGAGCTTAAACCCTCCTATGCCAAACACGAGAAATCTCTATTAATCCAGAATTAATACTATTATATTGACTGTACGTTAGCTTCTTTTAGCTTCCCGACGCTTGCTTCTATGGTGTGACGTCATTGAAATCCCACAACTCTGTGTGCATGCGCGCACGTGGTCTTTAGTGACTTTAGAGGCTAAGATTGAGGTGATGTTAGGAGCTTAATAAAACATTATCGCGCCCTCCCTTAGTTAGCATATTAGTGTTTCTATCACTAGATTAGGGTCCCGACTCTGACTGGCCGATTACTACTTCCGGTGGGCAAATCATGGGGTCTTCTTTGCGGCCTTTATTCGTGTATTCTGTTGGCACTTGCTCCAGAGCGCTGACTCCAATAATGATGGCATGGATTTGGTTTTAAGATATGTTGCATCTTCAGTTCAGATGTCTTTCCGTGTCTTCCCCTGCTCTTGTAATACTGGACACACATCTGTTGATTTATCACAAAAGAAATTAACCCTGGGCTTTGCTTTTCCGATTTTACAATGTACCTATTGGTACCACAGGTGCTGTTGCTATGCGACGATTAAAAAAATGTTGAAGTGTGCAACTCTTGAAATGTTACATAGGTTTCCAGCATGCTGTGAGCTGCACAGGCCAGCCGACAGGAGGGGGGCCGTCGACAATGGACGGGTCCCGGTCTTTGTGGTAGTGAGAAGAACGAGGAAAAGGAAAAACTGAAAAGAGGTCCGTGTGGAATCAGAGATGCAGCGGTGGAAACTAGGAATGCACCAAACATTCGGCCACCGAGACTATTCAACCAAATAGCCGAATATTCGGTGTTCGGTTGATTTTAGAGCCGAAACCGAATTGTCAAAGAACCGGGGTTACCTTTTGTAACCTACTGTTTTGTTGCGATGACGTGATCAAAATGGTATTTAAATTAGGTATTTTGCCATGATGTAGCTCATACAGCAAAGTTACAGCCATGACAGCAATTGTACAAAAACTGATAAAAGACTATAGCTGTAAATAAGTACAGCTGTAATGTATACCAGCATGGAAATATACAGTGTTGTATAGTAACTAAGTACATTTACTCAAGTGCTGTACAATTTAGGTATTTGTACTTGAAAATTTCAGTACTTTTACTTCTACTCCACTACGTTTGTTTATTATTATTATTGTTTATTATTATTACAAGACATACATCAACCACTTCAGCCCTATACACATTTCGGGCCATTTGAAAAAGTCGATCTACAAGTTAATAGCAGATCTGCTATTTCCAGCACGGTAAATATAACCCCGTTTCTACCTCTCATATCCTCTGCCTCCGTCCCTCCTCCCCTCTGTTCACTCCAGTCCAGTTCCCCTTGTGGCTCTGTTCTGTCTTTGCTCCAACCTCTCCTGTCTCCCGTGTGCAGCTGCCTGACATTAGCATGGCTCTGCTGAAAGGAGGAACTTAGCACTGGACATCCGGACATGGCCACACGCGAGAGACCTTTGCAGTAAACGGCCGTATATGTACAGTACGTACGTTGGCCAGCGGCGGCAACGCGCGGAGCACACTCCGAGGAGAGTTTAGGAGAGAATTCTGAATCTCTCTATACCCAGAGCGCCTCCTTATTGGTTTGACATGGGGTAGACATTGCTGTCGGCGGCGACAGCAATGTCTACCCCATTAAGACCCAAGCCTGATCCTAAAAAAAGAAATCTATTCTAGTTTCTATGTTCCTGTCAAGGAGCCCCAGAATTATAAATGATATATTTGGCCGCCGACCCACATCTGAAACTATTTTGTTCCAGGGACCCCCCCCCCCCCAGAAGCTTATATTTGAGTAAAAAATGTTCGTTGTGAAAGAATATATATTCAAAGATTTGCACACATTCTCACGATTCAGTAGCTAAAGTATAAAATAATGGTTAAAACCGGTTAAAAAGCTATGGTGACACAAGGTCTCAATGGGCTAAATTGCCACACATGTTGGATGCCCTGCCTTTCTGCCTGACTGACTGGCACATGGACAGTTGGCTTGTTATCACACCGGGCCAGTTTTACGCTACTACTTTTAGGTATCCATTCCAACGCGCGGCTCACTCTCTCACAAAACGATGGCGTGCTTCTCGAGTGTGGAAAAGCACCTCCCTCCCCACCACGCCACACGGCCCCGCGACACTGACTGCTAGAGAGAAAACAGGGGGCAGGAGGAGAAGAGGAGAGGACTGGTATATGGAGAAGGGAGGGGAGGAGGAGGAGTGAACGGATGAATGCCTCCGAGGCCACGGTTGCACTGAGCTGAACAAACAGCCCCGCTCGCCCGTACAGACCATGTTAATAACACGCCACTGGCGGACACTTAACTCATGCCTATTCAATTATGCAAATACATAACACGTAATGACCCCATGGTTATGCGTTTGCTGCTTGTGCCGCGTGTCAATTAGAGGACATACGTGTAGGGGTACGGCGAAGAGAAGGGTAACGGGTCATTTGCCGTCCAACTATTGATATGGCAGAAGATGCCGTAGAAGAGCTTTTGATGACACCTCGCTAATTGTGAGGGTTCTCCTCAAAGGCATGGCAGTCAGATGGACAAGCCGACGGCAGAGATCGCCGGTTCTCGAGGACCACGCAAATGCAGAAGCACAAAATCATACGATGATCTGAGTGTTCTTGACTCATAGGACTCTTATCTTAAACAACTTCTCTGGTAAGCTGTTTCCAACACTATACCAGCACCGATGTATAGTGTTCATCTGTCTGTGCTCCCCACAGCTGATGAAGAGAGACAAGCTGTGATTACTATAAGACTATATAAATGTATTGACAATTTCGTCAACAAATCGAAATTAGACTAAATTGTTAGGTTAGCCGGCGATGTGGAGCTCTCCAGTGCACCGGCATAGATCGATCATGTAAACAAAGCCTGTCTCGGCTCCGTCGAGCGTCCTAGGATAAGCTACTTCCGGTAGACTTGAACTGTGGCTTTTCAAAATAAGAGCTAAAATTTTAAAAAAATGCTGGCGTGAATTAGATCCTAATTTTTCAATAAATGCTAGCGGAGTAAGAGTTAAGGTTATTGTAGCAGTCAATTTATATTGGGGGTCGAGAGGGATGGGACGGGGCAGGGGTCCCGAGACATTGCCAAAGCATTTACGGGGGTCCCCGACCAAAACCTTTGATAACCCCTGGACTAAATGAACTGTAGATTTAGTCGACTAAATTAACTGTAGATTTAGTCTAAAATCGTATGATATTTTAGTCGACTAACACTTATAGAGAGATGACTTCCGCACACCCGGTAGGTAATTTAGAGCAGGTGCGATGATGACGAGGCATATACAATGTGGAAAGGAGAGACACCCGCACACTGCCACTTCTGAACCAAGCAAGTGGCGGTGTGCGGGTGTCTCTCCTTTCCACAGTCGACTAACACTAAAACATTCCAGGTGACTAAAATGTGACTAAAACTAAATAAAAACTATTCAAGAGACTGTGACTAAAACAACACTGTCAAAAAATCAACACTGTATATACTGTAGGTGTCTGTTAACGCTGACTGAATGGAGAGTAAATGTCTTCCAGTGGCAGGTGGCTCACTGTGTGTATGCACAGAGCTCCTGCTTCAGGTGGCTCACTGTGTGTATGCACAGAGCTCCTGCTTCAGGTGGCTCACTGTGTGTGTATGCACAGAGCTCCTGCTTCAGGTGGCTCACTGTGTGTATGCACAGAGCTCCTGCTTCAGGTGGCTCACTGTGTGTGTATGCACAGAGCTCCTGCTTCAGGTGGCTCACTGTGTGTATGCACAGAGCTCCTGCTTCAGGTGGCTCACTGTGTGTGTATGCACAGAGCTCCTGCTTCAGGTGGCTCACTGTGTGTGTATGCACAGAGCTCCTGCTTCAGGTGGCTCACTGTGTGTGTATGCACAGAGCTCCTGCTTCAGGTGGCTCACTGTGTGTGTATGCACAGAGCTCCTGCTTCAGGTGGCTCACTGTGTGTGTATGCACAGAGCTCCTGCTTCAGGTGGCTCACTGTGTGTATGCACAGAGCTCCTGCTTCAGGTGGCTCACTGTGTGTATGCACAGAGCTCCTGCTTCAGGTGGCTCACTGTGTGTGTATGCACAGA